>NC_086318.1:5717497-5909997 GCF_036172605.1 Pelobates fuscus | reverse complement strand
TTGTCAGAGTAGCATTTTACTGCCTTGCCGGACCAGAGATGACCCCAGGTATGTGCGGCCGCCACAATGGGATATATTTCAAATAGGGCGGAGGTCTCCCTGAATCCTGGCAAGGCATCCGTCTCAGCGGGCCAGTGACCCCTAAACCAGTGGTTGCCAAAGATGGCTGCGAAACCAGTGTTGGCTGCAGCGTCTGTGTGAATGATGGGTGAAGAAGCGGAGAGAGGGGGGATAAACATGGCGATACCGTTCCAATCTGCCAAAAACTTCCCCCACATAGCTAAGTCAGCCTTGGCGTGGGGGTCCAATGAAACTGGGCAAGAGTCCGGTACCCCGTGGAGCAGGCAAAGGAGCCTGGATATAAAAGACCTTCCCTGCGGGATGATGCGCATGGCGAAGTTCAGGGATCCCAGAAGGGACTGAAGTTCCTTCCTGGTGCAAACATCATTCCGCAGGAACATGTCTATCTCCCCTCTCAAGCAGGTCAGTTTGTCATGCGGAAGGATAGCTCTGAGGGTAATAGAGTCTAACTCTATCCCCAAAAAGGTTAATTTAGTTGTGGGGCCGATTGTTTTTGATGGGGATAATGGTACACCAAGTGTGGAAAAAAGTGCTGTAGTACTGCTGATAGTGGTGGATGTTTGTGCCCCTGGCTCTATCAGTAAGAAGTCGTCTAAGTAATGGATAACAGAATGACACCTGAGGATGTTCAGAAGCAGCCAGCATAGTGTCTCAGCGAAGATATCGAAAAGTTTGGGGCTGCTTCGAGAACCGAAAGTGAGTCGTGTGGAGAAGTTGTACTTTCCTCGCCATTTAACACCGTGCAAGTGCCAGAGTGAGGGGTGCATGGGTAGTAACTTAAACGCGTTTGTGATGTCCGTTTTGCTGAGCCAGGGGCGATTACCAGAAGAGATGATGGCCTGTATAGCATTGTCAATAGTTACGTACTGGAGTGAGAATTCGTCTGCTGGAATGAGTGCGTTTATGCTGGGAACAAAAGAGGAGTTCGGTGCCGATAAATCGATAATTAGACGTTTTTTATTAGAATATTTGTGAACTGCGACACTGATTGGGTTAGTGCGCCAGGAGGAAAACGGTGAGGAGGTGAAAGGCCCGATCATGAAACCGTTGGTAATTTCAGAGGAAAGGAGAGTGTCTGTGGAGACTGGGTCTAGATGTGCTGACAGGAGATTAGGACATTGAGAGTTTTTTTATTAAGCCTAGGATCTCTTGTCTTGTAACGGAGCTCCGTGTACTCCGACCGAGTACCCTCCGTTGATGGATGCTCCTAGCACTTACAGAGGACTCCAAGCACTGCAGACGACACCACAACCACCGCACGCTCCACAACCGCCGTAGCTTAACTGGAGCCGCGCCGTCTTCCTTCCACCCTGGAATGAACCTCCAGCATTCAGGACCGTATGGGGAAGACCTCTCCTCCAGGAGAGCGTATCCGGAACAAGCTCTTAAAAGAGCTAAGTGATTAAGCTCAGGGGAATATGCAGAGCATAGCAATCTCCAGTGTGATACAGCAATTCCCTCCAATAACGAGACAAGGCTACGTTTTGAAGGGTCAAGAAGAACTGAGGACTGGGACACCCAGCCTGCTTTTTATTACAAAAAGGTACACACAGGACACTCCCAGGGGGAGGTTGAAATTACCAATCACATACATGGTACCACCCCGACGTCTCCTCCCCTCAGATAAACATATAACATAATTATAGCATACAGTAAAAATACAGTTTTCACACATACACTGTAACTTTAAAACTATACATTCAATCTCCATTTCGAACGGGACTTAGTCTCTGGAGCTGAAAAACGAAGTGTAGGAGAAGGTAAGGGTCAGCAGTGTTCGGTAAAATGTGTAGCCGATTTTAGTTCCACAGAATTTAGCATACACCGCTGACCGCGTTTGACTGAACAAAGATGGCCGCCGCCACGTGCAATTAACCTGCAGTAACCTCACAGCCTGGGAGGTAAATTGCCTGCACACTTTAACTTCTGGGTGGTCCGCCTGTGTGGTACTTGGTTCAGTAAGCCCTATTTACTGAACCAAGTGGGAGAAAGTCAGGAACAAGTTATTTTACGGGTCTGGGGACATAGTCTTAAAGGGGTATTGTTCAGCAAAGTCACAATATGTCCCCAGACGGTTCTTAAAGGGCCACACACACCCAATCAAAGTTAATAAGTTTTCAGGGGCACAATCTTCCAGGGGCCATAGTCATGAGGAAGGAGGCTGGCAAATAGGCTTCTCCACAATCCAGGGAAGCAGGGCAATTTTCCATTTAAAGGACCAGTTACAAATAGCGATTTGTAACACTAGGCTCAAGGGCTTGGTGGGTAAGCAGCCTGTAAAGTTCTGCCTTTCTAGCTGTGGCTGGAAAGGGGATTCCCCTGAGCCTAAGTTCGGCTGTAATTTAAGGAATAGTCCATGCTCTCGTGGGACGTGGGAGTTGAAGGGGTGAGAGATTCGCCTGGAGACTCTGGTCTGGTTGGCGTGAACGGTATCTCTTCTAGCAGTTCTTCGATGGGGATTGGTTCTTGGGACATTCTAAAAGAAATGATTTTGTGAATGAGGTATTAGAAGGGGAGTGAGGAAACGTGGGGGGGGTATGAGAGATGGTATTTATTGCCGATAGTGCCGAAGTGAAAAACTTATCTGTGAGATTTTTGGTAGGTAAGGCACTGCTAATGCTAAGTGGCGGTGAGTGGCTAATGCCTATTTGGCTTAGGAAATTGAGGCCACAGACGTGGTGGCAGGGTGTTGGCCTCTCGGTGACTGTAAAGAGAATTCAAAACGTGTGGCCGTGACAGGTGAGGCCCTGACTAAAGCCCTGTAGTAGGGCGGGCGAGGCGTATAACTATGATTTGGGCGTGGGGCCGTACCTCCGTGTTGAGGTGGGAGATGGCCTCGCGGGACCGGATTTTCTAATAGGGTGAGCTAAGGCGGTAGCCTAGATCCAGTAGCCAGTTCAATAGTATACTTAAGGTTGACTGGGAAATTCTGGTGTAATGTGTGCATACTAATCTTGAAAGGTTGTAAATGATAACTGGAACCTTCTAGTATTTTTAATGTGGCGAGTCTTGTCTGCTGCTGTTCTTGAAGAAGAAGCCTAAGGATTAAGACAGATGTTGATGTATTTATGCGTATCGTGGTCAGGGCCGGCCTTAGGGGTGTGCGAGCTGTGCGGCCGCACAGGGCGCCATGGAGCAGGGGGCGCCGTGGATTTAAAAAAAAAAAAAAAAAATATTTTTGTTTTTTTCAAATTTGCAGCGGGGGCGGAGCTTACCGTGCGGCGGGGGCGGAGCTAAAATCGCCGGAAAACTGCTGCAGGGGAAGCAGGAAGGAGTCCCTGCTTCCCCACCAAACAGTCACCAGGAGCTGCACTGCCTCCACAATGAACTCCACAGGTAACTGTGATTGTCAGGTAAGTGTGACTCCCTGCCTGTGTGTATTACTGTCTGTGTGTGTATGACTGTCTGCCTCTGTGTGTCTGTGTGTATATGACTGTCTGCCTGTGTGTATTACTGCCTCTGTGTGTGTGTGTGTGTGTGTATGACTGTCTGCCTCTGTGTGTGTCTGTGTGTGTGTGTATGACTGTCTGCCTCTGTGTGTGTCTGTGTGTATGACTGTGTGTGTCTGTGTGTATTACTGTCTGCCTCTGTGTGTGTCTGTGTGTATTACTGTCTGTGTCTGTGTGTATGACTGACTGTCTGCCTGTGTGTGTCTGTGTGTGTGTATGACTGCCTCTGTGTGTGTGATTGTGTGTATGACTGCTTCTGTGTGTATGACTGCCTCTGTGTGTATGGCTGTCTGCCTGTGTGTGTCTGTGTGTATGACTGTCTGCCTGTGTGTGTCTGTGTGTATGACTGTCTGCGTGTTTGTCTGTGTGTATGACTGTCTGCGTGTGTGTGTGTGTGTGTGTGTGTATGACTGTCTGCCTCTGTGTGTGTGTATTACTGTCTGTGTCTGTGTGTATGACTGACTGTCTGCCTGTGTGTGTGTGTGTGTGAGACTGTCTGCCTTTGTGTGTCTGTGTGTGTGTGTATGACTGTCTTCCTGTGTGTGTGTATGGCCGTCTGACTCTGTGTGTGTGTGTGTGTCACATACAACCAATACACGCATATCACACACTGTTAATACACCCATTACAAATATCACACATAGCATACATATCACACACCGTCATCACACCTACTATCACATACACAGACAACACAAACATTACAGCATACATGGATGACGGGGGGGGGGGGCGCTGTGAAGATTTTTTTCGCACAGGGCGTCTAAATGCCTAAGGCCGGCCCTGATCGTGGTGACGTATGGTTTGTAGTGAGGATTGGCTGTTAGGAGCGCAAAGTGAGATCCTGAATTGAGGGATCTGAAAGGTTTAGTATAGGATTGGGACGAGTTTGCGTTAAAGAGAAAGGCTGATTGAGGCCTTGGGGTAGTGATTGCCGTACGTGGGTAAGGACGTAAGTACCTGGTGGTATGCCTGAGTACCGGATCAGGTAGGTTGGATGTTTTCCTTGGCCTGATGGCAGTATGACCGTAGGCCTGGGTAGAGAAATTGTAAAGAATTAACATACTGTGGGCGTAAGACCGTGAGTCAATCGTAATGAAACCGAGACCGCGTAAGGTCTTGTATAGAAAGGTCTCGAAAGAGTGGGGAACTATACCTTGAATGAAGTACGGAACCTGTGATGAGCGTAACTAGTTTAATGTGTAGAAACCGGTGGAGGCCTAGAATAATACTGGAGCTAAAGATTAACCAATGAATATGTAAATAGTTAACGACAGATGTGACAGTATGTAATAAATACCAACATGTCTCGCTGTGACAAGTCTAGATAGCTTAATTGCATTTGAGGCCTAGACCTGGATGAAACCAAAGCGAGAAAAATACTATACCTGTTCCTGTAATAAAATTAAGCACATGGGGACACAAAGACAGTAAAACACTTTAAAATACATAAATTCACCTTTTACACATAACACACAGACATTTCACCTATCCCCAGATAGCTGGGATCTGCGCGCACAAAACTACCGAATAGCGCGCAGATCCTACTCACACAGTACAATTGCCATGGAGCTAAAGTCTTTCCCATAGTCTTTCATTATATGAATAGGCTCCATGGTATAGCTATCTGGGGTATCACATTCCCATAAAGTCTGGTCCATAGTCCAAAGGCAAGAGGCGGGCAATCAGCCCCCTCCAAGGACACGTGGCGAGGTCGGTTTCGCCACAATCCCAAAAAGTCCCAATATGTCCATCGATGATTTTAAAAGGGCCAGTAGCAGCAATATAAAGTACAATATGCCCAAAATAACCCAGGGGCCATAGTCAGCAGGTAGGAGGCTAGCAAACAAGCTTCTCCAGGGCCCAGTGGCGAGGTTGGTTTTGCCACAGTTATACTTATACATAGTTCGGTAGTTTTCCGTACGAATACGTGAACGATGCGTAAGTGTGACGACCGTTCGTCCGTTTTGGCGCGAACGCTGAATACAGTATAGAGAGAGCCACCACCATCTTAGCTCCGTGTCAATCATTGTTATAATAGTGATACAGGTTTTTTCTTAGTATTCTTCCTAGTGATAGAGGTTTTTTAGGCACATTCTGTAGGTCTAATTTAATCAATAATATTGCATTCAGCATGGCGAAGCAGTGTGTTCTGCTGTCCTCGGTTTCTCGTTCAAGGTCGCTACATGACGATGGACGCAGAGCTCTTTCCTTCTCCAGTCGTGTGAGGAGGTGTGTTGGCCTGCCGCCAGCTATGGAGTCACCAGGCTGAACGATGAGGTGGCACCATGCCCACAGTGAGATTGATCTATTATTGGCATGGAACTGCTGGTAACTTACCCGGCTGGACTGCATGTGAAAGCTGTAACTCTGGGTCTCTCATCACCTCTGCCATCAGTTCAGTTCTGCCTGACAACCTTAATAAAGGTGTAACCGGCTCTCACCACCTGATTGCACAGATCCGGTTACACCATCATTGCCAGACTGCAGAACGCACTCTTTGTTTCTTCATTTCATGGTATTTACATCAGATATTGAGCTCTCTTGCTTTAAGGTTTAATAGTGGAGAAATCCGGTATTTTATCTAACTCATGTCTGGCTGAATAAAATCTCACAGCAAAAACTGATTTTTTAATGAAAACCCCACCCGGTTCTTAACATGCATTGTCCGGTACCATATGAACAGATTGTAAAGTACTTGGTAACATAACACGTCCTGCTAGTGAATCCCACATTGTGTGTTGCTCTTTCTGAGGTAAAGACATCAATTTACACGAATCAAAAATGATTGTGTCTTCGGTTAAAATGCAATGAGTTCTCCTACCCCAGGGGTAGGCAACCTTTTGGTCGTATTGTGCCTGTAACGGATCGCCTGGCACCTCGACTGGGTACCTCCGTTGAAAGATGCTCCTAGCGCTTCCTGAGGACTCCAAGCACTGCAGCAGACACCACAATCACCAAACCAAAGAAGCATATAAATCCTCTCAAGCATATGAATGCTGTAGACAGTTGAATAGGAAACCATACGAATAGGTTTTCACTCCTAGCAGTCAAACTGGAGCAGCATACAATAAATCCTCCCCCAAGAATGAGACGACACTTCACTTTGAGGGTTAAAACAGGAACTCCAGATTTATTCACACACTGTCTTATAAAGGATTCTCCCATGCAAGGGAGGGATTTACAATACACCAATCACACAATGGTTACATCCCACAGATTCCCTCCCCTTAGTCTGAGAGGTAACCCAATTATAAGTACAGTTTAAAACATACTTTTTAACCAACATTCATAACTCTAAAACCATGCATCCAATATTAATAATATATTTACATAATTACAATAATAATTACATATTTACATATTATTAATAATTACATATTATTAATCAGCACATTCTAAATACAAACATACCCAAAAATCATTCGAATCCGTTCAGCCGTTCGGGAGATAGGTATAAGTCCTTTATGACCGACCGCAGGCACATTTTCATGCCCAAAACAGTTCCATAGATTTGGGCTGTGTGGTCGGTCTATTTCAGGCTGAAAAAATGACTAAGTCCCATTCGAACAAGCGTTCGAATCTTCGAATGGGACTTAGTCTCTGCGGCTGCAAAACCATTGTGGGAGAAGGTAAGGCTCAGCGGTGTTCGCAGAACTGTGTAGCCGATTTCAGTTCCATGAATTCGGCTTCACATACCGCTGACCGCATGGAATGAACCAAGATGGCCGCGAACACGTGTCGAAGTCCCGAAATGGCGGCCACTTCAACGACTTCGATGACTTCGGCAGCTTCGACTGTGTCCGAAGTGCCATATAAAAAGTACCAATCTTTCCCCAAAGTATTTAAAGGGCTAGGAACAGTATTATACAATCCATTATGCCCAAATACAGTTCTTAAAGGGTCAGCGCAGTATAATAGCAGTCCATAAGCCCCAACTCAGTCCCTTAAAGGGCAATATCTCCCAGGGGCCATAATCACTGGGCAGGAGGCGAGCAAGCAGTCCCCTCCAGGAAACTGGGGCAGACTCTGGTGCAGGGTCCAGTCCGCTACATTTCTCCCCTTTACCAACTAGACTAACAGGGTATCTGACCTCCTGCCGGTCAGTGCCCTGGTTAGTCCAGCAACCCACCCACGAAGCACAAACAGCAGTATAGCCCACCCACAATAAATAGTTACTGCACCTGGATGAAGGAGAAACTTGTTCAGGTCCCGGTGCCTCACCACGGCTGTGTGGGAGACTGGTAGGCTGCCTTGGTGGGTTGCTGAGTGGGCAGAGACCAGCGGTACTCTGCCCTGGTGCCAGCACTTCAGCTGGAGTAGTCTGGTTGGAGCCCAGCTGTGAAGAGGGGGTGGTAGGCTCCTCTCCCTGGACCCGGTGCTGCTGGAGTGGAAGACAGGCTGTCTCCCCTTTGGATACAGCCCTGTTGCAGGGGGACAGGACCGACCTTCCCTACCCCCTGTGTTTTGGGCACAGAGACCACGGTCCCATCTGCACTGGTGTGGGGCTTATCATCTCCCCTTGGTGGGCTAGGCTGCCGCTGGGGAGGGGGTACGAGGTTCTCCCCTCCCAGTAGACGACTCTGCCGCTGGGAAGCAGGACCGACTGTCCGTACTCCTTTTAGCTTGGACGCAGAGACCATGGTCCCATCTGCGCCAGTGGGGAACTTAGTGTCTCCCCTCGGTGGGCTAAGCTGCCGCTGGGGAGAGGGGGTAACAAGCTCCTCTCCCTTACACACTCTCAGCCGCTGGGGAGGGGAGACACTGCTCTCTACTCCCTTCATTTCACACTGCCGCTGGGGATCTGAGCCGACCGCCCAGCATCCCTGTAGCTCACCCTGCCGCTGGGGAGGGAGGATGCTGCTCTCCACTCCCTGCATTTCACACTGTCGCTGAGGATCTGAGCCGACCGCCCAGCATCGCTGTAACTCACCCTGCCGCTGGGGAGGGAGGACGCTGCTCCCCTCTCCCTGCAATGTACACTGCCGCTGGGGAGGGGAGACAATGCTCTCCACTCCCTGCACTTCACACTGCCGCTGGGGATCTGGGCCGACTGCCCAGCATCCCTGTAGGGCCAGTAGAGAGACCTCCGTCCCATCTCCACCTGCCATCTGTGGGTCTTCCCAGGACCAGTCTATGAGGTCCCTCATTTCTGGGGCTGGTTGGGGAGTAGATGGTACAGACCCCAGGTGTCCTGATGACGGGCTTAGTTGTTGGTGAGAGAGACCAACTGTCTCTGCTCCCTGTAGGACATTCTGCCGTTGAGGAGGGAGGACGCTGCTCTCCACTCCCAGTAGCTTGGGCGCAGAGACCATCTGCGCTGGTGGGGGGCTTAGTGTCTCCCCTTGGTGGGCTATGCTGCCGCTGGGGAGAGGAGGTAACAAACTTCTCTCCCTTACACACTTTCAGCCGCTGGGGAGAGGGGGTAACAGGCTCCTCTCCCTGACACTCTCTCTGCTGGTAGAGAGGGGGACCGACTGTCTCCCCTTTCCATAATGCGCTCTGCCGCTGGGGAGTGAAACCAGTAGTCTCTCCTCCCTGTAATGTACTCGCCGCTGGGGATCTGGGCCGACTGCCCAGCATCCCTGTAGGGCCGGTAGAGAGATCTCCCATCTCCACTTGCCATCTGTGGGTCTCTCCAGGACCAGTCTATGAGTTCCCCTACTTCTGCAGCAGGTAGTGAAGCAGGGGATACCTCGGCCACGTTTTCCCAGCTGTAGGCTAGCAGGTCTGGGTCCGCCACCCAGTTTTCCCAGTCTGCGTCCATGCTCTGCGGCTGGCATGAATTTAATGGCTCTACATAGTCCATCTCCAGCTCTCGTTCCATGGCAGCGAAACGGCGGAGGTCTTCTCCCAGTCCAATAGATCTCGGGCCCTGTAACATCTCACCTCGGTAATGCAAGATAGCCCAGTACCGTGATTCTGCTGGACTGCCAAAGTCGACATCTTCCGCTAAGGCCTTCCACAACAGGCCGGGGCTAGTGTAGTTCCCCCCTTCCGGCTGGATGCCCTCTGCCCTCCACGTCCTCTGGCTGGACAGTGCACCACCACAGTGCCCGGTATGAGGCGTCCAGGCTCAGTTCTCTTTCCACGAGGTATTCAAGTTGTCTTACCCGGTCTCCTCTGGGTTGGTCTCCCAGAAGCGGCATCCGCCAGGCCATTTGTTCCTCCAACTGGTCTGTGACACCCGGAAGGCGCTGCTGCCGTTGATACTGGACTTCCTCCAGGGCATCGTACCATAGTTCTTTCCGGGCAATATCTCTCCATTCTAATTCACTCTCTCCCTCAGGTGTGTGTGTTGCACAGGGGTCCACGAACCCCATTTTCCCAAATCTTTATGTAGACAGGGACGCTGTATGAACAGTAGCGTCGCCCTCACTTTGTAACTCCAAACGAACTGTGTCTCCGAGCTGCTTTACCTCGCACTAGTGTGGTGGAATCTCGGTAAAAATAAATTTAGTAGGCCGAGATTACCACGTGGCATGTGTACGTGCATATGCTGACGTATCGGTCGGTTGGTTGCACGTGGCAAGATACGATCAGTAGTGTACGGAGCATGTGCGAGAATACAGGATGTAGTATTCCCCTCCTCCATTATGCTGGACAAGCCATGCGGTCGAACAGGAAGTTAATTCTTATTTGTTTTGATTGGTTAAGAGAATGTGCGGGTGGAGCTTAATATGGGAGGAGTTATGTGCCTATATAAGGAGCCTGCACTATTGTCCGGGGCTCAGAACCTGTTGTATTTTGGTGACATTAGTCCCTCTGAGTCCCGATTGGTGAACCGAATAAAGAATCTCTTCCTTCCTGAAGAAACCTGTGTCCATATCTCTGTGCTTGGCTTCCGTCAGTTTCTCCGGTATCATTTGGTGCATTGGCCGGGAAGCTCATCGTTCAACGGTAGCTGAGAAGCAGAGGCGTGAGACGGTCTATCTTTGCCCACGTTCTCTACGGCTGCACCCCTGAACTTCTGCGTGGACCTCCCTTCGTCTCGGCGCCACTGGTCTGTTGTCCAGGAGATCATCGGCCTCTACGTAGAAAGTGCTGGGGTGTCCCCGTCGATGAGTGTGAACTCAGGTTCAGGAACGAGTAGGTAAGACGACCGCTGTTTTAGACGGCGGACCCACTAGGGGTATACCGATTGTGCGGTAGGCCCATAAGGGGTTAATCTGTGTATGGAATCTGCCCCCTCTGTCGGAGGGAAGGAGCGAAGGCGCACCGCTCAATCGAACGCTCTTTAGTAAGACCGTTTGATTTGGTTTGGAGTCAGGCGGGGTTCTGTGTAAATAGCCCTAGCCGGACACCGGTGTCTTGTCTAGACTAGCGTTCTAGGGTGTACAATTTGCTCGCTAGGTCGGAGGGACCGGGAGACTAAGCGGCGTCTGTGTAAATTCGGTCCGCTAGCTCTCAACCTATCTTGGCTAAGTGGGAAGGCGTGTAAATTTGGAACCCACTAGACTATTGATAGAGTAGAAAGACTAAAAGGGTTCTGTTGTAAATTCCGCCCTCTAGTTCGCTATATGTGGTGCTTGGGCAGTGTGGCTAACCAAAACGGATGTAGATAGTTTTAGGTAGTCCATCAAGGTACTGGCCAATAGATTAGTTGGGATTGTATATGTGATAAAGATTGTTTAGTAACGTGTATTTCTTGTTAGATAGCGTGAGCTCTGCCGTCTAGCGAGAGTGTTAATAGTGTGTTGCTGTATTATAGTGCACGGTACCATAACCCTGTATATTTACTGACACTGCATATAAGTACTAATAATTGTCGTTTATTGCATGTTTAACACCATAACCACTAATAATTGTATTGTGACCTTAAATTGTACTTTGACTTATGCTAACCGTACTGTAACTGCTGTTTGTAAAAGACGATGTTACTGGGGTATGTTATAGACGGGTAATTCATATATAGAGAATTATAGCGTGGGCAGGGCCGGACTGGGAAAAAAATTCGGCCCGGGCATTTTTCAATCAGAGCGGCCCCCTAAGAAGGGGGCGGGGCCAGAGAGGGTGTGTTTTGTCATCACTAATGACAAGCACGCCCCCTCTCAAAGTGAGCATGTTGGTTCAATGCGCAGAGCCCCGCTGAAGAGCTCTGGCATTAGAAAAAGGCCATGAATTTGTTCTGCGCAGCGGAAGCAAATTTAATAACATGCTTGCACTGAGTTGGCTTTTAAATTGTCTCTGGTGTCTCCACAAGTGGGATACCAGAGGACAAAAGGGCCAGGAAAGTGTATGGTGCATGTGTTTGGAGCCTGCTTGTGGGATTGCGTGTGTGTAGAGTGTGGTGTGGTATTGTGTAAATAGGTCAATTTCATTTGTGTTTGTTGTGTAATATGTATGGCTAGGGGCTGTAGAGAGTGTGTATATAGGGGGCATAATGTTATAGGGGATGTAGCGAGTGTGTGCATACGGGCTGTAGTGTGTGTATATAGGTGACGTAGTGTGTGTAGGGTTTGTAGAGAGGGTATGTTTAGAGAATGTTGTATGTGTTTGCTGACAAGGAATGTAGTGTGTGTTTAGGTGGTGCAGTGTGTGTGTGTAGGAGATCTAGTGTGTAAAGGACCCAGAGTGTGTATAGGAGATTGTGTTTGTGTGTGTGTGCATATAGGGTAAGGGATCTAGCGTGTATCTGGAGTGTAATGTATGTAGTTGTGCTGTGTGAGGGGTGCTGTAGTGTGTGTATATATATATATATATTTTTATATATATATATATATATATATATATATATATATTTATATGGAAGTATTGTATGTGTGAGGGGCGCAGTGTGTGTGTATGTAAGAGGGGTGCTGTGTGTGAGGGTGTTTTTATCTGCCGTCACATTCTAGGTTTCTAATTTACTTTGTCTTTTAACTCACTGAGGGTTATTTTATATATTATATATGTGTGTATATATATATATATATATTTATGTATATGTATATGTGTGTGTGTGTGCTGTGTGTGTGAGCGAGGGTGCTGTCTGTCTGAGGGTGCTGTGTGTGAGTGAGGGTGCGCTGTGTGTGAGAGTGCTGTGTGTGTCTAGGGGTGCTGTGTGTGTCTAGGGGTGCTGTGTGTGTCTGGGGTGCTGTGTGTGTCGGGGGTGCTGTGTGTGTCTGGGTGCTGTGTGTGTCTGGGGGTGCTGTGTGTGTCTGAGGGTGCTGTGTGTGTCTGGGGGTGTTGTGTGTGTCTGAGGGTGCTGTGTGTGTCTGGGGGTGCTGTGTGTGTCTGGGGGTGCTGTGTGTGTCTGGGGGTGCTGTGTGTGTCTGGGGGTGCTGTGTGTGTCTGAGGGTGCTGTGTGTGTCTGGGGGTGTTGTGTGTGTCTGAGGGTGCTGTGTGTGTCTGAGGGTGCTGTGTGTGTCTGGGGGTGCTGTGTGTCTGGGTGCTGTGTGTGTCTGAGGGTGCTGTGTGTGTCTGGGGGTGCTATGTGTGTCTGGGTGCTGTGTGTGTCTGAGGGTGCTGTGTGTGAGGGTGCTGTGTGTGTCTGAGGGTGCTGTGTGTCTGGGGGTGCTGTGTGTGAGGGTGCTGTGTGTCTGGGGTGCTGTGTGTGAGGGTGCTGTGTGTGTCTGGGGGTGCTGTGTGTGAGGGTGCTGTGTGTGTCTGGGGGTGTTGTGTGTGTCTGGGGGTGCTGTGTGTGTCTGGGGGTGCTGTGTGTGTCTGGGGGTGTTGTGTGTGTCTGGGTGCTGTGTGTGTCTGGGGGTGCTGTGTGTGTCTGAGGGTGCTGTGTGTGTCCGGGGGTGCTCTGTGTGTGAGGGTGCTGTGTGTGTCTGGGGGTGTTGTGTGTGTCTGGGGGTGCTGTGTGTGTCTGGGGGTGTTGTGTGTGTCTGGGGGTGGGTTGTGTGTGTCTGGGTGCTGTGTGTGTCTGGGGGTGCTGTGTGTGTCTGAGGGTGCTGTGTGATCTGAGGGTGCTGTGTGTGTCTGGGGGTGCTATGTGTGTTTGGGTGCTGTGTGTGTCTGAGGGTGCTGTGTGTGTCTGAGAGTGCTGTGTGTGTCTGAGGGTGCTGTGTGTCTGGGGGTGCTGTGTGTGAGGGTGCTGTGTGTGAGGGTGCTGTGTGTCTGGGGGTGCTGTGTGTGAGGGTGCTGTGTGTCTGGGGGTGCTGTGTGTGTTTGGGGGTGCTGTGTGTGTGTCTGGGGGTGCTGTGTGTGTGAGTCTGAATGTATTTATTTAAATTTAAATATATTTTTTGTTATTAAAAAAAAAAAAAAAGTTATATCCCCCCCCTCCCTTCTTACCTTTAGCCTCGGAGGGGGGGGTGTGTGTGCCGTGCTGCCATGGGGGGGTGCTGTGCCGTGCTGCCATGCTTCCTTCCCTGGTGGTCCAGTGGTGAGATCTCGCGAGATCTGAGCGTTGCCGCGGTAACCGCGGCAACGCTCAGACCTCGCGAGAGGACCCGGCGGAGCTGCTGGCTAGAGCTCCGCCGGTCCTCTCCTCCCTCCCACGCCGGCGGCCGCATCTTAGTGTCTCTGGGCCGGTGAGGGAGATCTTTGATCTCCCCACCGGCCCCCCATGGAGGCACTATGCAGGGCCGGCACACTGATAGCGCTGGCCCTGCAGGGGCTAGCAGGGGAGATTCTGTGATCTCCCCTGCTGGCCTCGGCCCCACGGCCATCGCGGCCCACCGGGCATTTGCCCGGTATGCCCGATGGCCAGTCCGGGCCTGAGCGTGGGTGACGGTATAGTTTCGCCAAAGGGCATAATTTCGATTACTTAGTGACTGGTGTAAAAGCTGTGTGTGTACGGGAATTCCCTGAGTGTTTTTATTGTGTTACTTTGTACGTTTCACTTGGTAACTGTACCACGTGGTGCTGTTCCTTGCTCTCACTGCCAGGTCTCCTCTCTCTCTCTCCCTGCTCAGTGCTCCATGTGAGGATGGGAGGGGGGCAGGAAGTGACATCACACCCTGCTTCCCTCTCACACGGAGCACTCACAGCATGGATGGAGGGTGAGAAGAGGAGCATGCCTGCCCCACTGCTGCTGGAGGAAGATGGAGGGAGAAAACATCAGATTGTACAGGTAAGCAGGCCCATACACACACTGCCCCCCCCACACACACTGCCGCCCCCACACACACTGCCCCCCCACACACACACTGCCCCCCACACACACACTGCCCCCTCCACACACACACTGCCCCCTCCACACACACTGACCCCCCACACACACACTGCCCCCCCACACACACACTGCCCCCACACAAACACTGCCCCCCCCACACAAACACTGCCCCCCACAAGCACTGTCCCCCCACACACACTGCCCCCCATACACACACTGCCCCCCACACACACTGCCCCACACCCCACACACACTGCCCCCCATACACACACTGCCCCCCATACACACACTGCCCCCCCACACACACACTGCCCCCCAAACACACACTGCCCCCACACACACTGCCCCCCACACACACACTGCCACCCATACACACATACTGCCCCCCATATGTAAGAAATATTAGTTAATTTCTCATATCATTTTATAAGATGTATTATCATTATTGCTGACTTGTTAAACTACTTTTTGCTTTGTATGCTAAATTTGATGTACGTCATAGATATGCTGAGTGTGGCAAAACTTGGACAATGACATTTTTCCTTTTAGGATGTCTGACAATGTGATACTATGCTTAGTATACAATTGTATAGGATGATCTAATATGATTGAGTGTGACAGACTTACAATTCTATAGGATGTAAGACAATGCTAAATACTCAGGATGTCTGGCCTCGGATCCAGACATATTCAAAGAAGGTCTTATCTATCTATTGCCAGAATAACATGTGATATTTAAGGAAGTAGTCAATCTTATATTCTGAATGGCATATCTCATGACACATGTAAATACAATTGTATAAATGCCCGATTCACAGTAATACAAATTGAGAACTTGTCATGCACCTTTCGTGTGTCTGTTATTTGCTGAGCAAGTTTCTCCCGTCAATTGATGTGGTGACCGAGAGATACAGAATTGAGGGAATTGAGTCCAAGACAGCATTAACCCTTTCAGCTTGGTGTCTAGAAGTGGGATCAGCAAACAGCAAAGCCATTGGGTAAGTAGCCTTTTTGTGTCTTAATTGACACTGATTGTCTATGATTCCCTTTGGTTTAGTAAGACTGTATCCAGTAGGAAAGGTGTAAGGACTCTAGTTATATTGAGACCATGAGAGGTCTCCGGTTTATTATATTGAGACTATAAGAGGTCTCCGGTTTATTAGACATTTGGTCTAAATATATAGGGTTCTTGGTAACCCAGGTTAGTATCTAAGATAGATACAGGGTATCTCAGGTTGATACAGGTTTTTGAGACCATAAGAGGTCTCCGGTTTATTAAGACTATAGGTGTTCTGAGGAGCACGGTTTATAGATCTATAAGTATAACCCAAACTTCTCTTTCTCCCGGTCACCTTTGTTTGTCTTAAGTGTTCTTTGTGGGTGATTGTTTGTCTATATTGGGGACACACTTTGGTAAGTTAGTAGTGTCCCCACTCTGAGTCAGCAGTATGGGAAATGTGAGTTCAGGTCCTGAGTGACCAATATGTGTACATGTATATATGTATGTATGTATATGTATAGATGTGTATATATGTATATGTGTATTTATAAAATAGCAGTACTTTTAAACAAATGGAGGTTTTTAAAAAATACATAGGGATTAAGGAGAGAACGCAGGTAACTTGTTTTTCTTTGTTTTTATGATGTGTGTTGTAGTCCTTGCTGCTGCCCAGTAGTGATGGGAGTGAGCGCAGGACTTATCTTTTTGCAAGATAGCAGTACTGTGTATTAGAAAAGAAATGACTCACAGGTTGTACCTGATAGACCTACTTAAATCTTTTTGCTTTATTCTTTCTGTCGCATAGAAGTATAAGTTTTATTGTAAGTTATTTCACATGGGATCTGTGTGCCTGGTATGATTGTTGCTTTAAATACCATAAGCCCACTACACTTTCTATGAGAGTGGGATAAGTGTAAATGTGTTAAATTGTTTAAATGATGAGCTCAGTATATTTTATACTGAGACAAAAAAGAGACACTTCATTAGTATTTGAAAGTTAATTCCCCATATGGGATTAATTGTATAGAACACCAATCAGCACATCTTCCCTGCCCTGTGTGTTTGTTGCAAAGGATCCATACTAAATATGATTTTTGTTTGAAAATAACAGAGTAACATTTTAAATTTTCAGCGGTCCAACACATGCTTTATTTTGTGCTGTAAGCTAACCTTTTTATTGCTACAGATGCCTTAGATGATCCAGTACAATAACTACTGCTTGTGTCTTCTATGTCTCACATTATGTGTTATTTTAAATTGTGGTATATAGCCTGGATCAGAAATCATTGACAAAGGTTTCTACCAGGGGCGTACCTAGAGCATTTGGCACCCGGGGCGGACCCTGAGTGTGGCACCCCCCCCCCCCCATAATAAAAATGTAAGAAAACACCCACAATTTTTTGCTTTCCTATTGACTGTTTGAATGTGCGCGCACCTCTTGCCGCGCATGTGCATTCGGCTCCACCCGGGAGCTGACATCGGCGGGGGAGAAGAGGTCACCCCTTAAAACCCATTCAGCCACTTACCTTTCTCCAACGTCGGGCTCCCTCCCTCCCCCTGCCGACGTTAGATCCGAATGCGCATGCGCGGCAAGTGCATTCAAACTGCCCATAGGAAAGCATTACTCAATGCTTTCCTATGGACGTCCAGCGTCTTCTCACGGTAAGTTTTACAGTGAGAATTGCGGAAGCGCCTCTAGCGGCTGTCAGTGAGACAGCCACTAGAGGCTGGATTAACCCTCAGTGAAACATATGTTTTCAGCTGCAGGGTTAAAACTAGAGGGACCTGGCACCCATACCACTTTATTGAGCGGATCCTTAGAAATAGCATAGGAAAGGGATTTGAGTTCAAAAGATGTAGCGGCTAGGGCAGAGGTTTTGTAGAAGGGGGCCAGGGCAGAGGTTTTGTAGAAGGGGGCCAGGGCAGGGGTTTTGTATAAATGCGATATTTTTGTAGAAGGGGGAAGACAAGTGCTTTTGTAGAAAGGGGCTGGTGAGAAACTTCTAGAAAACTCCTTCCCTGCCCCTTTCTACAAAGCCCCTGGTCTCGCCCCTTCTAGAAAACCCCTGCCCTTCGCCCTTCATATAAAAACCCTGCACACTAATCACATAAATTTCATACACTCCGTACACATAAAAACCCTGCACCCCGATCACATAAATTTCATACACTCCCTACACATAAAAAACCCTGCACATCCCCCTTAATTAAAAAAAAAAGCTGCACACCCCCTTAAAAAAACCAAAAACCTGCACAACCCCCCTTAATTAAAAAAAATCCTGCAAACCCTTAATAAAAACCCTGCACACCCCCTTAATAAAAAACAAAAACTTGCACAACCCCCCTAACAAAAAAACATGCACACCCCCCTTAATAAAAACCCTGCACACCCCCTTAATAAAAAACAAAAATCTGCAGTGCACATCCTCCCTTAATAAATAAAATACTGCAACCCCCTTAATAAAAAAAACAACCTGCACCCCCCTTTAATTAAACATACCCCCTCTAAATAAACTTCCCCCGTGCTGCACCCCCTTTAATTAATCCACATCCCCTTTAATTAATACACAACCCCTCTTTAATTAATCCACCCCCTCTAATTAATCCACCCCCCTCTAATTAATACACCCCCTCTAATTAATACACCCCCCTCTAATTAATACACCCCCCTTTAATTAATCCACCCCCTTTAATTAATCCACCCCCTCTAATTAATCCACCCCCTCTAATTAATACACCCCCCTCTAATTAATACACCCCCCTTAATTAATCCACCACCCTCTAATTAATCCACCCCCTCTAATTAATACACCCCCTCTAATTAATACACCCCCCTTTAATTAATCCACCCCCCTTTAATTAATACACCCCTCTAATTAATACACCCCTCTAATTAATCCACCCCCTCTAATTAATACACCCCTCTAATTAATACACCCCCTCTAATTAATCCACCCCCCTCTAATTAATACACTCCCCTCTAATTAATACACCCCTCTAATTAATACACCCCCCTCTAATTAATACACTCCCCTCTAATTAATCCACCCCCCTCTAATTAATACACCCCCCTCTAATTAATACACCCCCTCTAATTAATACACCCCCCTTTAATTAATACACCCCCCTTAATTAATCCACCCCCTCTAATTAATCCACCCCCTCTAATTAATACACCCCCTCTAATTAATACACCCCCCTTTAATTAATCCACCCCCTTTAATTAATCCACCCCCTCTAATTAATCCACCCCCTCTAATTAATCCACCCCCTCTAATTAATACACCCCCCTCTAATTAATACACCCCCCTTAATTAATCCACCACCCTCTAATTAATCCACCCCCTCTAATTAATACACCCCCTCTAATTAATCCACCCCCCTTTAATTAATCCACCCCCTTTAATTAATACACCCCTCTAATTAATCCACCCCCTCTAATTAATACACCCCTCTAATTAATCCACCCCCTCTAATTAATCCACCCCCCTCTAATTAATACACCCCCTCTAATTAATACACCCCCCTCTAATTAATACACCCCTCTAATTAATACACCCCCCTTTAATTAATCCACCCCCCTTTAATTAATACACCCCTCTAATTAATACACCCCTCTAATTAATCCACCCCCTCTAATTAATACACCCCTCTAATTAATACACCCCCTCTAATTAATCCACCCCCTCTAATTAATACACTCCCCTCTAATTAATACACCCCCTCTAATTAATACACCCCCCTCTAATTAATACACTCCCCTCTAATTAATCCACCCCCCTCTAATTAATCCACCCCCCTCTAATTAATACACCCCCCTTTAATGAATCCACCCCCTCTAATTAATACACCCCCTTTAATTAATTCAGCCCCCTCTAATTAATACACCCCCTCTAATTAATACACCCCCCTCTAATTAATACACCCCTCTAATTAATACACCCCTCTAATTAATCCACCCCCCTCTAATTAATAAACCCCCCTCTAATTAATACACCCCCCTTTAATGAATCCACCCCCCTCTAATTAATACACCCCCCTTTAATGAATCCACCCCCTCTAATTAATACACCCCCCTTTAATTAATTCAGCCCCCTCTAATTAATCCACCCCCTCTAATTAATCCACCCCCTCTAATTAATACACCCCCCTTTAATTAATACACCCCCCTATAATTAATCCACCCGTTCTAATTAATCCACCCCCTCTAATTAATCCACCCCCTCTAATTAATACACCCCCTCTAATTAATACACCCCTCTAATTAATCCACCCCCTCTAATTAATACACCCCCCTCTAATTAATACACCCCCCCTTTAATTAATCCACCCCCTCTAATTAATACACCCCCCCTTTAATGAATCCACCCCCTCTAATTAATACACCCCCCTTTAATTAATTCAGCCCCCTCTAATTAATCCACCCCCTCTAATTAATCCACCCCCTCTAATTAATACACCCCCCTTTAATTAATACACCCCCCTATAATTAATCCACCCGTTCTAATTAATCCACCCCCTCTAATTAATCCACCCCCTCTAATTAATACACCCCCTCTAATTAATACACCCCTCTAATTAATCCACCCCCTCTAATTAATACACCCCCCTCTAATTAATACACCCCCCCTTTAATGAATCCACCCCCCTCTAATTAATACACCCCCCCTTTAATGAATCCACCCCCCCCCCTCTAATTAATACACCCCCCCTTTAATTAATTCAGCCCCAGACATAAAATAACTACTTTATACTTACATTTTGATGATGCCTTGCTTGCCCGCCGAATCCGACCACTGGGTGCCTCACCGCCCGGAAATGGATCCTTCTGCTGAAGATCCGTGAAGGCGGACTGACGGCGTTGCGCACGTCGTCATCACGTTGCGCGACGCCGCGGCCCGCAACGCTCCTCCCCCTCCTCCTCATAAAGAAGGAAGTCCCGCCGGTGTTTGGCCGCAAAGGTGCTGCGGCTGTGCGCAGCGTAATGATGGGGGGTGACACATGACACTGGAAGTCATGGCACCCCCCTAGTCAGTGGCACCCGGGGCGGGCCGCCCCCCCCGCCCCCCCCTTAGTACGCCACTGGTTTCTACCTGTTGTACTAAGGCTCTTGGAGACTGACCGGTCTAAGGTTTGCCATGTCTTTTAAACATGGTATAGAATAATTTTTTTTAAGTCTCTGAGAGTTCTGAAAGATTCTGGTGAAACCATGTCTGTGTAATCTGATCCAGATGTTTGTTCAATTTCTATAAGATTTAAGTTGATGCAGAAGCATCTCAGATTAGTTAATGGAAGTTTTATACAAATAGTTGAGTTATGAGCGCGCTATATAAATGGATCCTTTCTTTATATACAATACTATAGTAGATTAAAGTAATGAAGTTAATTAAGAAAATGTATACATAAGAATCCCTAAAATGAATCTAATCTAATATTGGTATACCATAAAAATATGTTCTGATTACAGCTGTTACCGTATATACTCGAGTATAAGCCGACCCGAATATAAGCCGAGGCCCCTAATTTTATCCAAAAAAACTGGGAAAACTTATTGACTCGAGCATAAGACTAGGGTGGGAAATGCAGCAGCTACTGGTAAATTTCTAAATAAAATTAGATCCTAAAAAAAATATATTAATTGAATATTTATTTACAGTGTGTGTATAATGAATGCAGTGTGTGCGTATGTGTTTGTGTATGAGTGCAGCGTGTGTGTATGAGTGCAGCGTGTGTGTATGAGTGCAGCGTGTGTATGAGTGCAGTGTGTGTGTGCATGAATGCAGTGTGTGTGTGTATGAATGCAGTGTGTGAATGCAGTGTGTGCAGGGCCGGTGCAAGATATTTGCCGCCGTAGGCAAAAAACATTTTTGCCGCCCCCTTCCCCCCCATATGTCCTGACTTCCCCTCCTCCTCCCTCAGTGGTCCTTACCTCCCCACCCCCGTGTTCCTTCACACCCCTCCCCTAGTGGTCCTTACCCTCCCCTCCCCTAGTGGTCCTTACCCTCCCCTCCCCTAGTGGTCCTTACTTCCCCCTCCCCTCCCATAGTGGTCCTTATCCCACCCCCTCCCTCTCATAGTGGTCCTTATCCCCCTTCTCCCTCTCATAGTGGTCCTTATCCCCCCCCATCCCTCCCATAGTGGTCCATATACCCCCCCCCCCTCCCTCCCATAGTGGTCCTTATACCCCCCTCCCTCCCATAGTGGTCCTTATCCCACCCCCTCCCATAGTGTTCCTTATCCCCCCCCCTCCCTCCAATAGTGGTCCTTATCCCCCCCCCTCCCTCCCTCCCATAGTGGTCCTTATCCCCCCCCCCTCCCTCCCTCCCATAGTGGTCCTTATCCCCCTTTTTTTTGTTATTAATTTTTTTTTTTTTTATTATTATTTTTTATTTTATTTATATTTTTTTTTTTTCGTCCCCCCTCCCTGCTTGATATATGGCAGGGAGGGGGGCTCTCCTTCCCTGGTGGTCCAGTGGCAGTTCAGTGGGGGGGAGAGGGGGCTGGCAGAGCTGTACTTACCTGTTCTGCAGCTCATGTCAGCTCTCTCCTCCTCTGCGCCGTCCGTGCAGCTCCTTCTATCAGCTCACACTGTAAGTCTCGCGAGAGCCGCGGCTCTCGCGAGACTTACACTGGGAGCTGACCGAGGTGCTGACCGGACGGCGCGGAGGAGGAGAGAGCTGACAGGAGCTGCAGAACAGGTAAGTACAGCTCTGCCAGCCCCCTCTCCCCCGGTCTGTATTATGGCAATGTAAATTGCCATAATACAGACCTTGACTCGAGTATAAGCCGAGTTGGGGTTTTTCAGCCCAAAAAATGGGCTGAAAAACTCGGCTTATACTCGAGTATATACGGTAACTGTTTATTCTGTGTAAATGGTGATTGTGATAATGTGTGCAGTGTGAAGTTTAACTGGAAAGTGGTTTAATTTATATGTTGCTGTATTGTTTTAAAATGATATGTGAATCAGTTTGTTACAGTCTAGTGATACTGATAAGAATGCCAGCTAAATAACCTAGCAAATAACTGTTTTACTAGCTGTTGAATACTAGCGTTTTGGCTGAGGATAGTTGGAGTTGTGGTCTGATATAGCTATATGGGATTGGAGATTTTGAGATGTTAGTTTAAGATTGCTTTTATATTGTGTCTATCTGTGTTTCCTAGGAGGGAGACAGAGTGTGTAGTTGCATGCCCATAAATGTGATTTCTGTATTGGCATATCTGCTGGGTACCCATTATGTGTTTCTACAAAGATACTGTTATATGGTTTGAAATTAATTGTTGTTTATGAGCTTAGTACTTCAGCAGGATGTGCTAAAATGTAGAATGAGGTGGAAGTTGAAATGTTGGAAGAATAAGCAGTCTATATTCACTGCTTTGGCATATAAGCAAGATGCAAAGATTGGTAATATGATTTGTGTTGGAAGGATGAGGCAGGTTTGATGTCTGGAGATGATATGGATCTCCTTAAAATACAGTCATGCCTTGGTAATATGTTGCCACAGTATTCTTTGCTTGTGAAATAATTGATTTCAGACTGGGCCAATTTGGGTGGCTAAGATTTTCTTACCAAGGTTATAGAAAAGGAAAATGCAGGTTGTTTTGACTTAAGAAAAGGTTTTTAGGAAGTAAGGTTGCTTATTATGCTCAGGGATTGCAACACTGTCCACCTACACAGGCTGAGAGCGAACATGGGATGGAGCACATAACGCCCGTGGATGGGGTGGTCAAAGAGGGGCAAGGGGATGGAGACAGGGAAATCAGGGTTATAGTGGCAGGGGTAACCAAGGAGGAATAGAAAGGAACACTTGTTTTAACTGTGGCCAGTATGGCCACTGGAGGAATGAGTGTCCACACCCCAGGAAACCCCAGATACCCCAACAACCCCACAATTCTCAAAATATGCCCGGTAGATAAGAATAACACCAGACCCACTCCCAACACCACTGGCCAGCATATCGCTTAGTTCAGGACTTTAGAGCCCTGAATGGTTTAATTGTGCCCATTGCACCCATTGTCCCTGATGTGACATCCCTCATTACAGCCATTTCACATGATGCCACTTGCTTCACTGTCATTGATTTAAGTAATGCATTTTTTCTATACCTATTGATCAAGAGACACAGCTACTTATGGTTTTTATTTTAATTTTTGAAGGCTGTCAGTTTACCTGGACACGCTTACCCAAGGCTATGTGGATTCCCCAGCTGTTTATTCGTTGGTACTCCAACATACTCTAAAAAACATGGACCCCGGTCTTGGTTCCGTCCTTTTGCAAAATGTTGATGATTTTTATTATGTAGCCCTAGCTATGAGGCAAGCACTGTGGATACTGTCAGCAACTGTGGGTCACAAGGTTGTTAAACACAAAATGCAATTGTGTAAATCAAAGGTTGAATACTTAGGTTTTGTTCTGGCTTCAGGCACCAGACAATTGAGTCCAAAACGTATTGAGGTCATTCAGAGGATTCCTACACCCACTACTCGGAAGGAGTTGCTCACCTTCCTCGGCATGATTAATTACTGCTGCCAATGGATCCTTGAATGCTCCCATTATGACTCAATCCTAAGGCAGGCTGTACGTTCCGACAGCCCTGAAAATGTCTGTTGGTCACCAGACATGATAGCTGCATATATTGCCCTCAAGGTTGCTATTGTACAAGCCCCGGCTTTAGGACTACCTGTCTATTGTAAATCATTTTATTTGTATTCTCGGGACAAACTGTAAAACCATGGCCGCGGTCTGTGCATAAGAGCAAGGAGGCGGTATGCGTCCCATAGCATTCTTTTCCAAGGTAGCTTGAGCACAGGGTATGCCGGCGTGTCTCAGAGCATTGACAGCATGTGCAATGGCTGTTGAAACTGCTACTACTATCACACTAAGGCATCCTACAATACTCCATACCAGTCACCAGGTCACTCAGCTGATAACAAATCTCACTACACAACACATGACAGCCCAGCGCTTAAGTGGTTATGCGATTCTTTTTCTTAATATCCAGAATCTGTCTATTGTCTATAGTCCTGTTAATTCTGGTCCTGTTTGTTTTGCATGCTATTCTCATTTCTGCATCTGACTCTGTCTATACCATCTAAGCCTCATAATTAGTGATGACATTTCCAGAGGAAATGCCTTGGCTGACAAAGTGGCAAAAGGAAGTTGCAGCCATAATGTTTACTATGAAATGTTTCCTGCTATGTTTTTTTTGGATTAAACAAGGTTTAGAGAAAGATCAGAATGATCTGTTCTCTAAAGAGGGGAGAATAGGTGAGAATAGGCATACTTAAAGCAAACAGTCTTTTGTAAGATAGTGTGAACCATGTATGAGAACACATCCTAATATTCCACACAAATCACAGCACGAACATTTGCCCCCTCCAGCTGCTCTTTTTACACACTTACAGATTGCTTTTATTCATGTATCCAAAATTGGTAAGAATACTTACTGGTCATAGTTGATCAGTTTAGTAGATTGCATGAGGCCTTTGTGATATCTAGGGAAAATGCTAGGACTGTAGTGAAGTTATTGAAATTATTCCCAGGTATGGCTGCTCTCTGCAGTATTGGCTCTCATAATGGCTCGGTTTTTGCCAGTAAGGTTACCAAGGAACTTGCTAAATTCTTGCAAGTTACCTGGAAGTTTATATACCTTATCATCCACAGTGTACAGGGGTAGTTGAAAGGATGAATAGGACTATTAAGGAAAAGCCCAGAATTTACCCAGGAACATGGGTAAACTGGACTAGATATCTACCAGCTATTTTAGCTGATATAAGAATGAATCCCCACAAGGTGACTAAATTATCTCCATTTGAGATTTTGATGGGATGACCTTTTTCCCATACCCTGAGCCAGGGAACCGCTTGTTATAATGTCTGGGGATTTACAGCTAATACAAGAATATGTGCAGGAATTGTTGATAAAACTGAATGGTATGTATGACAAAGTTTCTTCGTAGTTTTCCCTTACCTTCACAGGAACCTACTCATCCATACCAGCCCGGTGACAAGGTGTATATCCGTCAGCTGAACAGAACCAGCAAAGGAGGATACCCTTTTGGACCACCTGCTACTGTGATTGCTGTAACCAGAACCGCTGTCCTCACAGATTCCGATGACATCTTGATTCACGCATCCCGAGTGAAGCTGTGTCCAAAGAGGGGAACCAAGGAAGACAACACCACTCCTCGCTCGGAAACAGAAGAAGTTCCCCTTAGCGAAGCATCATGGCTTTCACACCATATCGTAGATTGAGAGGATCATACGAATCTGAGACCAAGATTATGTTTTGCGCTATGCTTTCTGGAGTTGTTATACTCCCTCTGATATTGTTCCTTGAATGCCATTATGAGTACAAGTCAATGGCAAGGTTAAAACCTGTTTGTTGCTGGAGAAAAGGACTTTGACACGATGAACAATTCTTCAATACCCCCAGCCCAATTAGGCCTTAGCCCCTCATCTAGCTTTCGTCACACACGCTCCCTCAAGAACCTTTCTCCACCACCTTTCTATCAGCATGTAATATGCAATCATTCATTCACTGAACGCATTTGGATGAATTGGACAAATAGTAACCCTTATAAGTACCAGTTACCCATATGGAATGTGTCCACAGCTAATGAAACCGATGCATTATGTTTGTTTGAAGGTTCACGGAATATTGTTAGATTTTATAACGCAGAAATGTGCATAGTTAAGGTTGCTAATTACACTAATATCTGTGTCACATTATTTAATAGAAGTTCTGATGGTAAGAAGAAAAACAGGTTTTGGGATACATATTATAAGAAAATTAATAAGGTTGCATATCAATATAAACAGACAGGCCTTATTACTTTTAATAATGATTATATAATTGGTACCATT
Source organism: Pelobates fuscus (assembly GCF_036172605.1). Classification (NCBI taxonomy): domain Eukaryota; kingdom Metazoa; phylum Chordata; class Amphibia; order Anura; family Pelobatidae; genus Pelobates; species Pelobates fuscus. The sequence goes on along the minus strand of NC_086318.1, from coordinate 5,883,560 downwards.
AATTGGAGAAGGGGACAAATGTTAGTTATTATGAATGACACACACCTATTCCATCCACATGTATTAATACAACTGCCTTCCTACAAGCTGTACATGTGTCATTAAAAAATCACTACTCCCTTTTGTAACATTATGTAACACAGCAAACAAAAGGCAGAAAACGGAATGGTATGACACACAGGAGGTGCTGGAACCACTATGGGTATACTAAATAGTTATAGATATGGAGACCCTCAAGAATAAGTTAAACACAGCCAGCATGCATATAGGGACTGGTTTCCATGCTACTGCAAACTGGGCTCCAACTGTTGTTAAATCACAGGTTACAGGATTGGATTTAGATAAATCAATGTATAATTATTTAGATAACTTAACTGTTGCAACTATGAAATTCACAACAGGTCTAAGTAATTGGAGTATTTGTGCCATCAGGTATTTATGGATGCAACAACAAGGATTGGCATTAGAAAACCCACTAATGATTCTTAAATTAGAGAAGATTAGAAGAATGCTTAACCACACAGATAATGAATGGTTACTTCTAAAAAACCCAATCCACTAAATGCAATGAATGGTTAACTGGTAATGTTTCATATTTTTCATGCTCATGCTATTTTACACTATGTCATATATCAAAGGATGTTAAATTAGCTTGTCAATTTAACACATTACCAGTACCAGTTTATGATCTCTTTGCCAGAAATTTAACCTGGTGGGCACCTACATACACAGGTAGCCACACATATCTTAAAAGGAGAACTCCTTCAGGTGAGTTCACAAATTCAGAATGATTTAGCCCATCAATGGTATGACGCTTTCACTGGTTGGTCCCTTACTGGATCCCAGATAATGAAATCATTCTTCTATCCGCTTGTTATTGTAGTTCTGATTTTATTGTGTATGAATTTTTATAACTGCCACCTTACTTGTACATTGAGGAAGAGAATACAGAAATTAATTCATAATGCAGAACAGAAACAATTGGAAATTCTCCTCTCTGCCACTGGAGGGTATCAACCCATCTTTAAAACTGGGCCTTAGGAATTACCACATGGGAATCGAGGTGAAGAAATTAATGAAAGTCCCGCAGGGAGTGACTAGCACCCCTGAAAATACCATGTGGAAGTTTCTCTGTCCTGGTAAGATTTTTATCAATAACATGAGCAAATTTTATTTTTGCTCAAAGAGGGGAAATGTAAGAAATATTAGTTAATTTCTCATATCATTTTATAAGATGTATTATCATTATTGCTGACTTGTTAAACTACTTTTTGCTTTGTATGCTAAATTTGATGTACGTCATAGATATGCTGAGTGTGGCAAAACTTGGACAATGACATTTTTCCTTTTAGGATGTCTGACAATGTGATACTATGCTTAGTATACAATTGTATAGGATGATCTAATATGATTGAGTGTGACAGACTTACAATTCTATAGGATGTAAGACAATGCTAAATACTCAGGATGTCTGGCCTCGGATCCAGACATATTCAAAGAAGGTCTTATCTATCTATTGCCAGAATAACATGTGATATTTAAGGAAGTAGTCAATCTTATATTCTGAATGGCATATCTCATGACACATGTAAATACAATTGTATAAATGCCCGATTCACAGTAATACAAATTGAGAACTTGTCATGCACCTTTCGTGTGTCTGTTATTTGCTGAGCAAGTTTCTCCCGTCAATTGATGTGGTGACCGAGAGATACAGAATTGAGGGAATTGAGTCCAAGACAGCATTAACCCTTTCACCATACACACATACTGGCACCCATACACACATACTGCCCCCCCCACACACTGCCCCCCCCCCACACACACTGCCCCCCATACACACACTGCCCCCCCATACACGCACTGCCCCCCATACACGCACTGACCCCATATACACACACCGCCCCCCCATACACACACTGCCCCCCCATACACACACTGCCCCCACACACACCATACACACACACGGCCCGCCCACAAATACACTGCCCCCACACACACCATACACATACATACATTGCCCCCCCCATACACACATTGCCCCACGCACACATACACTGCCCCCACACCATACACATTCACACACTGCCCCCTCATACACACATTGCCCCACACACACATACACTGCCAAAACACACACACACCCTACACATTCACTCACTACACCACCCCCCCGCCCCCTCCCACACACACACACTGAACTTTTCACACACACTGCACCACTCACACACACCACTGCTCCTATGCCATACTACAGACTCATATCCCAGCAGACCCCAGGTAAGTTGTCAAACTGTTCTCAAACGGTTTGACTACTTACTTTAAAATTATTTTTAACATTTACTTAGTCCTTAAAGGACCACTATAGGCACCCAGAACACTTCAGCTCAATGACGTGGTCTGGGTGCCAGGTCCCTCTAGTTTCAACCCTGCAGCTGAAAACATAGTAGTTTCAGAGAAACTGCTATGTTTCACCAAGGGTTAATCCAGCTTCTAGTGGCGGTCTCACTGACAGTTCGTTAGAGGCGCTTCCGCGATTCTCACTGTGAAAATCACAGCGAGAAGACAAGCTGGACGTCCATAGGAAAGCATTTAGTAATGCTTTCCTATGGGCGGTTTGAATGCGTGCGCGGCTCTTGCCGCAAATGCGCATTCGAATATGACGTCGGCAAAGGAAGGATAATTCCCCAGAGCCGAGGGAGCCCGGTGCAGGAGAAAGGTAAGTGGCTGAAGGGGTTTTAACCCCTTCAGCCCAGTGGTGGGGGGGGGACATAATGACCCTATAGTGCCAGAAAAACGAGTTTGTTTTCCTGGCACTATAGTGCTCCTTTAATATTTTGTCTTCGAAGGGCCCTGGATCTAATTTTGTCCGGGGGCCCAGAAGGCTGTCAGTCCACCCCTGGGCGCGTCGGAGTCGACGATTTAGGATCCCTTAGGATGTATGGTAAAGAATTTTAAAAAGGGATTCACAGTATGTGATTTTGGGGTTAAAATGTCTCCTGCCCGTTTGATCACTTTGTGCACTAGGGAATGGCCTACTTTGGTTACGGCATGGCCGCCATGTGGCAGTTTAGATCCAAGTCTGGTACAGCGTGTACACGTGGCTGTATCAGGTAGGCCTGAACTTTACGGACAGTTTCCATACATTGATTGTTGGAGGCAGGCCGTAAAAGACTTGCCAAGATGGGTCCGAATATGCCACGAGGAGCAATGTCGCCTCATGGTGGCCAGGACTTGTTTGTCCACTAGGACCACGGTTAAGCCCATTTTGGACATGCCCCCTGAGTCCGAGATCCCTATGCCGCCCCCTTATTTCCCTGTAGGGGGAGGTGATACAAGTACAGGAAGTTCTACACCCCCTCACCCGCTGTCCCCATCCACTTCCACTTCCTCCTCTAGTTCAGAATCCACCCCACGCCATAATAAACCTCCCCTTCCGACACCAGCCCCCGTTAAGTCCATCTATTCCGATTTGGCGCCATTTCAAGCTTCCGGTCAGGCTTCTTCTAGCCCGGCCCGGAATATTTTATTCACTGGCCTTCCCCATGATAAAGCTTCCCTATCCGCACGTCTTATTACCCCCCGACCGGAACCTCTAACCGACGCCCCTCCACGAAGCCCTATACTAACCCGACAACTGACTGGAACCCAAAAACCCAAACATTACCAGATGTCTCTTCGTTTGAATCCTGGGTCAGCCTATCTTAATGATTTAGGTCAAATGGTGTATGCTGACCCAGTCTTCGTATATGTCCCATTCACGACTACCGATCTCTTGAATTGGAAGACCCACAATTCCTCGTATACTGAAAAACCACAAGCCATGACCGACCTGTTCACCTCGATAGTCCAGACGCATAATCCAACTTGGGCTGATTGCCAGCAATTATTAATGACATTGTTTAACAACGAGGAGAGGACTAGGATAAACCAAGCGGCTATTAAAGCACTGGAGGAAGAAGCCCGTACTTTAAACCAAGCAAATCCAGGAGCATGGGCCGCAACTCATTATCCTAATGCTGATCCCGAATGGGATGTTAATGGCGCAGATATGGTTCAACTAAAAGCCTATAGAGACGCTATAATTGCTGGCATGAAAGCCGGGGGGAAGAAAGCCATAAATATGTCAAAAACGGTTGAGGTGATTCAGAAAAGTGATGAAGCGCCTAGTGTCTTTTATGACCGTTTATTGGAGGCAAACCGTTTGTATACCCCCTTTAATCTGGAAGACACTGAGAATTCCCGAATGGTAAACTCTGCCTTTGTCAGCCAAGCTTACGGAGCTATTAAGCGCAAGCTACAGAAATTAGAAGGGTTCGCAGGAATGTCCATCACCCAACTAATGGAGGTAGCAAATAAGGTGTATATGAATAGGGAATCAGAAAGTAAGAAAGAGGAAGAGCGCAAGATGCGTAAAAAGGCGGATATGCTAGCGGTAGCAATCGCAGGCGTAGATAGACGGGGCCCAGATAGAGGCGATAGTAGGTGGAATAGGGAACCCCTGAGTAGGAATCAGTGCGCGTATTGTAGAGAAGAAGGGCATTGGAGAAGCGAGTGTCCAAAAAGAGAGCAATACGAGAGAGACCCACCCAGGGCAGGTTATGGAAACTTTAGAGGCAGAGCGAGAGGTAAAGGAGGTCCCGGAGGGAGTAATAGTAATAACAGAGGAAGTGTAAGAGAAGATAGATACTATCCCGCAGCGCAAAGGTCCCGCGATAGAGAAGATAGGGACTTTGTAGGATTGGCTGACACGGTCATGGAGAGCTATTGATACCGACCGGGCTCCATCCCCCTTGGTCGAGCGGAGCCTATGGTCGATGTATCAATAGGGGGAAAAAGGAGTGCATTCATGATCGACACTGGTGCTGAACATTCGGTGGTGACTGACCTAGTTGCTCCTCCATCTGGAAGAACTATTACCGTAATAGGAGCAACTGGAAGGAGTGCTGCAAAACCGGTTCTTAAAAGTCGACTCTGTACATTGGGAGGCCACGTAGTAAAACATCAATTCCTTTACATGCCTGAATGTCCAGTCCAATTGCTGGGACGTGATATGCTATCCAAATTACAAGCGCAGATTACGTTCCTACCAAACGGAACAACATCCTTAAAGTTTAATGGACCTTCAGGTATTATGACATTATCCGTACCAAAGGAAGAAGAGTGGCGACTTTATACAGCGTTGACTAGCCAAAACCCTAAGAGTGATGAATCCTTATTCAACATACCAGGAGTTTGGGCAGAGAACAACCCACCAGGACTGGCCCGCAATATTCCACCCATTCGAATTGAACTAAAGCTTGGGGTTTATCCAGTGAGCCTACGGCAATATCACATCCCGCAGAAGGCTAAGAAAAATATTCAATCTTATCTGGATAAGTTAATACGGTATGGTATCCTAAAATTCTGTACTTCCCCCTGGAACACCCCATTGCTGCCTGTTCAAAAGCCCGGTACAGATGAGTATCGTCCTGTGCAGGACTTGAGAGCAGTCAATGATGCGGTTGTTAGTATACACCCAGTTGTGCCCAATCCGTATAACCTGCTTGCTTTAATTCCGGGCGGAGCTACCTATTTTACAGTCCTAGACCTCAAAGATGCCTTCTTTTGCCTTCGAATTGCCGCAGAAAGCCAATGTATCTTCGCTTTCCAATGGGAAAATGCTGTAACGGGCTCGAAACGCCAGATGACTTGGACAAGACTGCCCCAAGGGTTTAAAAACTCACCGACCCTATTTGGTTCAGCTCTGAGTCAAGATCTACTGGATTTCAAGTCCATCCCAGGAGAGTGTGTATTATTACAATATGTAGACGACTTGTTGATAGCAGCAGTACAAGAGAAGTATGTCAGCAAGCAACACACGATCTACTACACATTCTCTGGAAGGCAGGATACAAGGTGTCTAGGAAGAAGGCTCAGTTGTGTCTGCCAACTGTCAAATATCTGGGATTCCATATCTCTGAAGGTCAAAGAATAATGGGGCCTGAGAGAAAAGAAGCTGTGTGCCAAATACCAACACCCAAGAATAGAAGACAAGTGCGAGAGTTCTTGGGGGCAGCAGGCTTCTGTAGGATATGGATTCCCAGTTATGCGATATTGGCGAAACCTCTGTATGCAGCTATTAAGGGTACAGAACACGACCCCTTCCTATGGACTCAAGAACAGCAAACGGCATTCGAAGATGTGAAGAGGGCTTTGATGAGTGCCCCAGCATTAGGTCTACCTGATCACACACGACCATTCTACCTGTATGTACACGAGCAAAGAAGAATGGCTGTGGGAGTATTGACACAGTACTTGGGATCATGGCAAAGACCTGTTGCCTACATGTCTAAGCAACTGGACGCAGTGGCCAGCGGTCTTCCACCTTGTCTAAGAGCCGTAGCTGCAGCCGCCCTGCTGGTAGCTGAAGCCGATAAACTCACTCTGGGTCAAGAACTTTATGTACGAGTTCCACATGCAGTACAGACGTTGTTGGATTACAAAGTTAATCATTGGTTTAGTAACAGCCGTATGACCAAGTATCAAGCAATGTTGTGTGAAAACCCAAGAGTGCATTTAGAGACTGTAAATACCTTAAATCCAGCTACCCTTCTGCCGCAACCTACTGAAAGTCAACACGATTGTTTGGAAGTGATGGATGAAGTATTTTCAAGTAGACCAGATCTTCGTGATTTTCCCATCCAGAACCCCGATGTCCAATATTATACAGACGGCAGTAGTTATGTGAAAGAAGGGATTCGCTATGCAGGATATGCAGTAACAACGATAGATAAGGTGATAGAAGCTCGGCCACTGTCAAAAGGAACATCAGCACAAAAGGCAGAATTGATAGCACTGACACGAGCGTTACAATTGGCTGAAGGTTTAAGAGTGAACATCTACACGGACTCCAAGTATGCGTTTTTAACCACTCATGCCCACGGAGCTTTGTATAAAGAAAGAGGACTATTGAATTCAGAGGGCAAAGAAATCAAGTACGCAGCTGAAATACTACAACTATTGGAAGCAGTATGGGAACCGAAAGAAGTTGGTATTATACATTGTCGAGCGCATCTGAGAGGAGATGGTGATGTAACCAAAGGAAATCGGATGGCAGATAGTGCAGCTAAGCGTGCCGCTGAATCAGGAAGACAGGAATATGTGGAACATATAGCTGCTCTTATTCCAACTCCACTGTCTCAATGGACTCCAGTTTATACAGCTCAAGAAGAGGAGTGGTTAAAGACGGAACCTGGAAAGTATTTGGAGAACAAATGGTATCAGTTAGAAGATGGGAGAATAGTTATTCCAGCATCACTAGCGGTAGAAATCGTCCAAAACTATCACAACGGGACGCATTCTGGAAGAGACAGTACAGAAGAATCTCTCAGAAAACATTTCTACATACCAAGATTGTCCAACTTAACTCAAGCCATTGTACGAAGATGTGTAACGTGTGCTAAAAATAATGCAAGGCAAGGACCAGTAAAGCCACCAGGAGTTCAGTATATGGGGGGACTCCCTATGTCCGATCTACAAATTGACTATACAGTAATGCCTAAATCTGGTGGACATCGCTACCTACTAGTAGTTGTGTGCACCTATTCAGGCTGGGTAGAAGCATGTCCTACTCATACAGAGAAAGCAGGAGAAGTTGTGAGATTCCTGCTACGAGAAATAATACCCCGATATGGACTACCCTGCTCTATAGGATCAGACAATGGTCCAGCTTTTGTTCATCAGTGCCTACAACAACTGACTCATATGCTTGGTATAAAGTGGAGACTTCATACGGCATATAGACCTCAGAGTTCTGGTAAAGTAGAGAGAATGAATAGAACTATTAAGAATCAGTTGGCAAAGATGTGTCAGGAAACCCAACTTAAGTGGAACATCCTTTTGCCTATAGCTCTGTTGCGAATTCGCAGTACACCTACCAGAAGGATGGGTCTCTCTCCTTTTGAGATCATGTATGGGCGTCCACCTCCCGTACTTGGTAACTTAAGGGGGGATTTGAGTCAGTTGGGAGAAGGAATTACCCGGCAGCAGGTTGTAGAGTACAGAAATGGGTACAAGATAGATTACCTGTGAATATTTATCCCCCTGTTCATAGTTACCACCCCGGAGACCAAGTGTGGATTAAAGAGTGGAATAATGTACCGTTAGGGCCCAAGTGGAGAGGTCCTTATGTTGTTCTTTTGTCTACCCCTACAGCGATAAAAGTGGCTGAAGTGACTCCGTGGATTCATCACTCCAGGGTTAAACCAGCAGCGGTAGATTCTTGGCAAGCTACACCAGATCCAGAGAATCCCTGCAAGATCCGGTTAAAGCGCACGACTCAGTCGGAGTGACAAGGAAACTTGTGGATTACAAATTTTATTGTTTCAGAGATTGGTAAGTGAGTATTTAGACGGCCATAATAAAGCCTGTCTGCTCACCAACGTGTAATTAAAAAGCCAGGAAAGTCTCGAAGGGACCCCTGTGAAGACGAGCAGAACTCCATTCCCTGCAGCCCTTACACCCTGGAAGCTGAGGTGCCATCGCAACGGACGAAGACTGAGGATGCAGCCGACGAAAGATGTATTTGTGATAATGTTTATTTACATGTATTTTTATATTCAGGAAGGTAGAGGTACCGACACTCCTAGCTGTGAGGTATGCATTAAGACTACAAGAACAGGTAACCATATTTCCCAGACCCTAATTTGGCATTCGCAATATGAATGTAAAGGTGATGTGTCCAGGTGTAGATACTTAAATGTAGAGTATATTGGCGGATAGGTTACAAAGGGTGCTTCCATCTATTATCAATATAGACCAGATAGGTTTCGTGAAAGGGAGACACTCAAGTAACAATACCCGGAGAATATTAGAGATACTAGATTGGGCAAAGTCAATGGACACGCCCCTGCTAACCCTGTCGGTTGATGCTGAGAAAGCCTTCGACAGGGTTGGCTGGGACTTTTTAAAGAGAACTATGACGCACTTCGGTTTTGAAGGCTGGTTCATGGGAGCAATGGGAGCACTCTATTCGAATCCATCGGCTAGAATAGTGGGAAGAGACATTCGATCAGAATGGTTTAAGATACAAAATGGAACCCGACAGGGCTGTCCGCTCTCCCCTTTATTATATGTTTTATCCATTGAACCTCTAGCCTGCAAAATAAGACAAAACCCATTAATAAAAGGAGTATGTATTCCCAAGGACGATTTAAAAATATGTCTATATGCAGACGACATACTATTGACCATCACTGAACCCAAAATATCCTTACCCACACTAATGCTAGAGTTTGAACAGTATAGTGAAGTGTCGAACTATAAACTAAATATAAGCAAAACAATGTCTTTAGCAGTAAATATAAAAGAGGACGAGCTACAAAATTTAAGACAGACATATGCGTTCAATTGGGTAGTTAAAGAAATCTCATATCTGGGCATTTGGCTGACAGCCGATGTGTCCCACATAATGGAAAATATTTTTTTTAAAATGCTGAAAGAAACAAACAAACTTTTAAAAGACTGGAGATCAATTGAGATATCATGGTGGGGAAGGATCAATACAATCAAAGCTTATATTGTTCCAAAATGGATATACCTATTTCGCATGATCCCCCTCAAAATACCAGTGTACTGGCTGAACATGATACAAAGCAGCTTTACAAACTTTATCTGGAGAGGTAAAAAACCCAGAATAAAAGCCACTATGCTAGCCAAAAAAGCCCAGTCTGGGGGGATGAGCTATCCCTTGATATCTCAAACATATCAAGCAATTATGACGACACACGCTTCCAATCTACAAATTGTAGATATCAAGGACCAGGCGTGGTACAAACTAGAAACACATAGGGAGGGGATAGATAACCTAGAAATACTGCTATGGAACAATATCGGAAAAAATAAAAACTTTCCAAAGCTAAGATCCACGATTCTCTCTCAGACACTGAGCGAATGGTATAGACTAAAAAGAAAGCTGGGGTTTAACAACAAGATACCAGACACTGTATCCCTTAAAACACTAGAACTCATAATACCAGATATGAACTTGATAAACTGGCATAAAAATAAAAATATTCAAATTAAAGACCTATATGTAGATAAGCATCTAAAAGAGTATGTGGAAATATCTGACATGCTATCTCTACCTTCTAGAGAATTATTTAATTATTTTCGAGTTAAAAGCTTTTTGAAAGAATATGTATTAATTATAGAAGGCGATATGGGTACTCTGATTGAGAAGGTCCTCTCAATCGAATCTGCTAAAAACAAATACCATCCAACAATGGAACTACTAAAAGATATAGATGGACCAGATATTCCTACAGCTTTTAAAAAATGGGAAAGAGATTTGGGTATAGAGATTCAATATAAACAATGGTGTCACGCGTATTCAAGAGTAAAAAAATTCATACACTGTTTAAATATATTAGAAAATTTCATCAAAGTAAGCCATAGATGGTATATGGTCCCAAGTAGACTCAATAAAATGTCCCAGAGTAATCCCCCCAATTGCTGGAGATGTTTCCACACGGATGGCTCTATGATGCACATCTGGTGGAACTGTCCCAGATTAAGATCCCTGTGGGACCTATCATTCAAACTAATATGCAAGGTGAGTAATAAACCTGAAATAGCATTATTACATTTGTATGGAACGAAATTAGACAAAAAAGTAGAGATTATGGTAATTCATAGCCTTTTGGCGACTAAATTATTGATTGCTAGAGCGTGGAAACAAACATTAGTACCAAACATGCAACAATTGAAAAACCAAATAATTTCACAAATGGAGATGGAAATGGATGGGATCTCACCAAACTTGCATTTTAAAAATAAAACTAAGGATCTCTATCTGAGTCTTATCACGGATATTAAAAGAGCCATAGTTAATTAAAAAAGTGAAAGAGAGGAAAATTTGAGAGAAAGATAAAGGAGGCAGGATGATGTGCCCGTAAAGAGTGAACCTGAGCGTATAAACTACCTTTTTCTATATGTATGTATGAGACATATGAGGAAACCCAAATCCCACATGAATGCATGGTATGAATGTTATAGATGTAAGAGTAATAGTGAGAGTGTAAGTGCAAGAGCAGGAGGGGATACAAAGACCCAATAAGAAGATTACAAGGCTGAGGCATTCTAGAGTCTATCAGCGTAATAAAGGATAATAACTTCTGAACATCTATTGCTGAACAAACGTAACTATCTGATAGACTTAGCTTAGCCTGGAAAATTATGGTAATACTGTATAGGGATATAGGGCCTAATAACTATTGGCTAAAAACGTTAAACCTCAGTAAAGATGTATGAGACGTATTCCACAACAACTGCTGTTTGTTTGTTTGTAAATGGTTCCATGGATGAACCTATACATGTCTATTTGTATTTATTGTATTAAAAAAAAAATCTTTTTCAATAAAAATTAAATTTAAAAAAAATAAAATAAATGTAGAGTATAGTGTATGCCATTTAGGGATAGGAGAACCTAAGTGCTTCAATCCAGAGTATCAACCCCATACAATTTGGTTGACTCTCAGGAATGGAGATCATCAGGGGACCCTAATAAATAAGACAGTGTTAGAATCCGTACATTCTTCGGGTGTTCTGCTATTTGATGCCTGTAAAGCAATATCAAGTGGTAGAAAGCCGTGGAATGTATGTGGGGATCTTAGATGGGAGAGAACGTATGGGTCTAATGATAAATATATATGTCCCAGTAGTAAAAATAAGTATGCGAGTCCTAGATGCCCAAATAGGGATTATAATTTTTGCCCATACTGGTCTTGTGTGGGGTGGGCAACTTGGGGACAGACAGCAGACAAGGACATGATTGTGACTAAGTTGCCTACCAGCCCATATTGTAAGTCTATGGAATGCAATCCAGTCCATATTCTTATAAACAATCCTGACCAATTCTTAGATAGATATGGTAACTTATTTGGGTTTCAAATATACGGGATGGGTTTAGACCCTGGGACAGTATTGTTTATAGGGATAGAGACCGATACAGTATCCTCCCAAACTCATCAGGTATTCCATTCGTTTTATGAAGAGATGAGTATAGATAATAAGATCCCCCATAACGCTAAAAACCTGTTCATAGATTTAGCTGAAAGTATTGCCGGTAGTCTTAATGTAACCAACTGCTATGTGTGTGGAGGTACTAACATGGGAGACCAATGGCCTTGGGAAGCAAAGGAGGTAATGTCCGGTTCTGAGGCAGTTGAACAATTAATATCCTCACAAGCCGATTATCAGATGAGTGTTAGAGGTAAATCTGAGTGGAGATTAAAGACCTCCATCATAGGTTATGTTTGCATAGCAAGGAAAGGAATGATGTTTAATACTTCTGTAGGAGAGTTAACTTGTCTAGGGCAAAAAGCTTATGATGATGATACAAAGAATACAACTTGGTGGTCGGCTTCAAATGTCTCAGAATCATCTAACCCGTTTGCAAGATATGTCAATTTAAAGGACGTATGGTTTGATTTATCTATCACATCTAGTTGGAAAGCCCCAGCAAATTTGTACTGGATCTGTGGTAAGAAGGCCTATTCGGAGTTGCCACAGGACTGGGAAGGGGCATGTGTGTTGGGTATGCTCAAACCATCCTTCTTCTTGTTACCTATTGAAACAGGTGAGACTTTGGGTGTTAAAGTGTATGATGTGAATCATAGGAAGAAAAGGGGACCCATAGAGATAGGCGCCTGGGAAGATGATGAATGGCCTCCCCAGCGTATTATAGATTATTATGGGCCAGCCACGTGGGCAGAGGATGGTACTTTCGGATATAGAACCCCAATTTATATGCTCAACCGCATTATAAGGTTACAGGCGGTGGTTGAGATAATTACTAATGAGACCTCACAAGCGCTCAATCTTCTAGCGAAACATAATACCAGGATGAGGACAGCAGTGTACCAAAATAGATTAGCCTTGGATTACCTATTGGCAGTAGAGGGAGGTGTATGTGGGAAGTTTAACCTGAGCAATTGCTGTCTTCAAATAGATGACGAAGGGCAGGCAATAGCTGAGCTTACTAGCCATATGGTTAAACTAGCGCATGTGCCTACTCAGGTATGGAAAGGGTACAATCCAAGTAGTTGGTTTGGTAACTGGTATGAGCAGTTTGGAGGGCTTAAGGCATTGGTAGGCGGAGTCATACTGATTTTAATGTTGTGTCTGCTCCTGCCTTGTCTTATTCCCTTAGTAGTTAGGTCTGTGCAAAGCCTGATAGAAAATATAGCAGAAAGGAAGGCTGCAGCACAGATAATGGCTATATATAAATATGAGGCTCTAGATCAGGGAGAACCAATGCAGGAAGAGGAGTGTTGAGGGATTCACATCATAGGAAAAGTCTGGTCTGGTTCATGGTAACCTGAGGTGTATGCAAACCAAGGTTAAGTGATGCCTCAAGTAATTGTGAAATATCAAGAGGCATCAAAGAGGGGAATGTGGTGGAATCTCGGTAAAAATAAATTTAGTAGGCCGAGATTACCACGTGGCATGTGTACGTGCATATGCTGACGTATCGGTCGGTTGGTTGCACGTGGCAAGATACGATCAGTAGTGTACGGAGCATGTGCGAGAATACAGGATGTAGTATTCCCCTCCTCCATTATGCTGGACAAGCCATGCGGTCGAACAGGAAGTTAATTCTTATTTGTTTTGATTGGTTAAGAGAATGTGCGGGTGGAGCTTAATATGGGAGGAGTTATGTGCCTATATAAGGAGCCTGCACTATTGTCCGGGGCTCAGAACCTGTTGTATTTTGGTGACATTAGTCCCTCTGAGTCCCGATTGGTGAACCGAATAAAGAATCTCTTCCTTCCTGAAGAAACCTGTGTCCATCTCTCTGTGCTTGGCTTCCGTCAGTTTCTCCGGTATCACTAGGATGCCATCCCACCGCTTGCCACCAATGTAACGGATCACCTGGCACCCCGACTGGGTACCTCCGTTGAAGGATGCTCCTAGCGCTTCCTGAGGCCTCCAAGCACTGCAGCAGACACCATAACCACCGTGGACTCCTCCAGAGAGCAAAACAGGAACCAGCGCTTACAAGAACTTAGCAGTGAGTTAGCAAGGGAATATGACAAGCATAGCAATCCCTTGTAGCAGATTCCCCCAATAAGAGACGGCACTCCAAATTGAGGGTAAAGTAGAACTGACTGTGCTGGGACACCCAGCCTGGTTTTTATTACGGTCTTGCACATACAGGAACGCCCACAGGGAGGTATACAATAACCAATAAAATAACAGTTACAACCCACAGTAAAGTCCTTCCCTCTGCCTGTGATACAATTATCTTACACAATGGGAAATTTAATTATCACAGGCAGAGAAATACAGTTTTTACAAATATACTATAACTTTAAAACTATACATTACATTCACATACAAATTACATATTCACAATCAATCCATTCAGGGGAACAACATATTAAAAAATTGCACGAATCAGACCAGGGGTTCAAAAGTTAGCAAAAGGCTTTCCGGCCCAAACCAGTTTCACAAGAGTCCCCTAACCTGGAGACAATGGAGAGGTAATCCAATTATATCCAGGGATAAAGGCAGACTCCATTGAGCACATGTTAGCAAAAGACACAAAAAGACACAAAAATACATAACTCCTATCATACTGAACAGAACCCCCACATTCAACCCATCCCCAGATGGCTTGGATCTGAGCGCTCAATATATCAGAACCGCGCTCAAATGCCACGAACACAGTCAAATTACCATGGGGTTTAAGTTTAGCATGGGCTGATGAGAGGGCCATAGTCTTAAAGGGACATACACAGTCCAATAGAATTCCCTATGCTGCTTAAAGGGCCAGTGGCAGTATAATAAAATACAGTATGCCCAAATGTTGCACTTGAAGGGCCAAATCTCCCAGGGACCATAATCACAGGGCAGGAGGCGGGCAAGCATCCCTCTCCAAAAGCTCATGGCAACCTCTGTTAAAGGGATGAGTTTGCTACATTTTGTCCCTAAACCGGAGTACATAATCTACAATAGAGGTCTTTGGGGCCCCCAACTCTCCTGTTGACATAAGACCGCTGCTGGGTTACCACAGCTACAGTGGAAACCTCTGTCTCCCCCTCCCCGTGATTTTCACTTGGCACATCCTCACAGGGTACCACAGACAAGTTTGGTTCTGGCACAGACTGATACAAACACTCACTCTGCCCTCCCGCCCAGTGACTCTGTCTTGGCACACTCTCACATCGTATTGCAGACATATCTGGTTCTGGCACAGACTGGCACACATACTCGCTCTGCCCTCCCTCCCAGCACAATTGTCTACATACCTTGTTACACGATTCCACAGACACCCTGGGCTCTGGCACAGACTGACATACATTCTGACCTCCCTCCAAGCACAGTAATTTACATAAACATTTGCACCCTGTTCTTTCCACAGCAGGGCCCCTACAGGGCTTTGGTTGGTAACACATATCACTCTCAGGCACATACTGGGATAACAACCTACCTAAGTCGGTACCAAGCAATACATTTGTAGGAATATTATCCGATACCCCCACATCCCTCAGACCCTGCCCGCTCCCCAATCCAAATACACACGTGCCATTGGCACCGCAGGACATATTCCCCCAATCCCTTTTACAGCTAAAGTCCTGCCAGGAATGAAGTCCTCAGAGCGCACTAGCTCTGGACGCACAAGAGTCACATCTGCCCCAATGTCCCTGAGTCCCACAGTTACCTTCTCTCCCACTGTAACAGGCTGCAGGTTCACATTGTTGTTGCCCTCTGACTTGGTCACAAACAACACAGAAGATGGGGCTCTTGCAGGTTGAACCCCCCCGGATGAGGGTGCTGGCCTCCGTTTCTCTGGGCAGGTATTCTTCAAGTGCCCCATTCGGTTGCAAATAAAACATCTGCGACTATCTCCTTGCGCAGACATGGCACTAGCTCCCCCTCTCCCTGAGGTAGGAGCTGAAAAAAAAGATGGCCCGCTAGGCCTGGTGATGGGGAGTCGTGGTGGTGTGGTCCTCCAGCTGGATGTTCCCTTGGCAAAACCTCTGCTCCGGTCCACTGTTGCTCGATTGGCAGTGTGGAAATCTGCCAGCTCACCCGCCTCCAATGCCGTTTTGGGGTTCCAGTCCAGCAGCCGTTCCTGTACATCGGCTGGGCAGAGCTGCAAAAACTGTTCTTTTATTAACAAGTCTGGCAAACTTTCCAAAGTGGTAATCTCCAGCCCTGTAGTCCACTGTCAGAATGCTGTCGCCAGGTGCCCCACAACTGCTGCATAACTTTCTGTGGGATGCTTTTGCAAAGTCCTGAATTTATTTCGGTACACCTCAGGAGTAAGGTTGTACCGTTCCTGCAAGGCAGCCTTAATCGCATCATAGTCCTGGTCAAATTCTGCTGGAAGCACAGCTTCCAGTGCTGGACCTCTGAGACCAGGGGTGAGGTATTTTGCCCACTGGTCCTTTGGTAGCTGGTACTGCCTGCAAACCTTTTCAAAACTGCGCAGGAAAACATCCAAATCACCATCTTTGTCCAAAGTTGGAAAATTCTCTGCATGTGGTTTGGGTGCAGAAGAGTCTCTGGAATTAATACTTATAAGGGAGGCAGTCAACCTCTCCAGCTCAGCCATTTTTAGCTCATGCTCTCTGGCAGCTTGTCGCTCTGCGGCCTCTCTCTCAGTCTGCCGCTCTGCAGCCTCTCTCTCCCTTTCAGCTTGGCGCTCAGCAGCCTCTCTCTTTCTCTCTGCTTGGCGCTTAGCAGCCTCTCTCTCTCAGCTTGGCGCTCAGCAGCCTCTCTCTCTCTCTCAGCCTCCTGATAATGAAGGATAAGCTGTAGTCTTTGGTTTGCGTCTGCTGAGTCCACATATTTTAACACCGTTTGTAAGTAACAATCCAAAGGATCTCCAGATCTTGGTACATCACGGACAAAAGCTATAGGTATCTCCTCTGCAGAGTTTGAGGCATCACTTTGCACCACTTGTTGCATATCATAGTCCACCAGTGCTTGCAATAGTTCCTCTTTTTCTTTTCCCCGACAGGGAATAGATCCAGGGCCGGCCTTAGGGGTGTGCGAGCTGTGCGGTCGCACAGGGCACCATGGCAACAGGGGCGCCGGGCGGCCAACACAGCTCGCAGGCTGGCCGAGTTATGTATTTCAAGTGAAGAGCAAGTCAAGTGCAAAATGCTGCTTTGCACTTGACTTGCAAATTATGAGCAGAGAGCAGCGGCCGGGAATCCACTTCTGTGTGGAGTGTGGAGGAGGAGCGTGGGGGCGTGATGCCGCATACTTGCTTGACGTCAACGTGCTCTGTCATCAGAGGGAGCCGCGGAAGGATCCAATTCAGTGAGTGAAGGCGGCGCCCGGGTGCTCTTCAATCGGCGGAGACAGCTCAGTCCAGGGAGCAGCAGCCTTTACTGTGAGTGACTGTTCTTTTTTTTTCTTTTGTATTAAATAGGTTTTGTTGAAGGGGTGCAGGAATTTAATTAAGGCGGCAGGGGATTGATGAAGGGGTGGCATGGATTGGATTAATTGGCAGGGGATTTATAAAGGGCGGCAGGAAATTGAAAAGGGGGGCATGGGGCTGATTAAAGGTGGGAGGAGATTGATGAGGAGGTCACGGGACTGATGAAGGGGTGGCCAGGGGTTGGATTAATTGGCAGGGGATGTATTAAGGGGGCTTATGAAGGGGAGCAGGGGATTGAAAAGGGGGCATGGGACTGATTAAAGGGGGGCAGGTGGGTGATAAATGGGTGGAGGGGATTGATGAGGGGGTCAGGGGGCTGATGAATGGGGGCAGAGGGCTGATAAAAGAGGGGGAGTCAGGGGACTAATGGATGGGGCAGAGGGCTGTTAAAGGGGTGGGAGGGGATTTATGAGGGGGTCAGGGGGCTGATGAATGGGGGCAGAGGGCTTATAAAAGGGGGAGTCAGGGGACTGATGGATGGGGCAGAGGGCTGTTAAAGGGGTGGGAGGGGATTTATGAGGGGGTCAGGGGGCTGATGAATGGGGCAGAGGGCTGATAAAAGGGGGGATCAGGGGACTGATGGATGGGGCAGAGGGCTGTTAAAGGGGTGGGAGGGGATTTATGAGGGGGTCAGGGGGCTGATGAATAGGGGCAGAGGGCAGAGAAAAGGGTGGGAGGGAATTGATGAGAGGGGCAGGGGACTGATGAAGGGGTGGCAGGAATTGATAGGGTGGGAGGGGATTGATGAAGGGCAAGGGGTGGCTAGGAGTTTGATGAAGGGATGGCCAGGGCATTGATGAAGGGGAAGGGGTGGCCAGGAGTTTGATGAAGTGGTGGCCAGGGGCTTGGTGAAGATCTGGCCAGGGGTTTTGGTAAAGAGGTGCAGGGGTTTTGTAGAAGGGGGTGGAGGCAACAGATTGTGAATGCTCCTAAAATAGTTTGAAGGGGTCCAAACAGAGACGGGTGAGGGTGGGGGGGGCGCCACAAGATTGTTTCGCACAGGGCGCCTGAACACCTAAGGCCGGCCCTGAATAGATCTCTCCCGGCAAAGCTGGTCTAGCGCTGCCTTGGACTGTGCCTGGTACTCCATTTGGTAAATAAAAGATATCAAAGAAAAAACAGAGAAGGGGTGGGGGGACTGTTGAGGTGTAAATATATTATATATAGTTCAGCCTTTGGAAATTGAGACACAATTTCTTTTAGTGCCTGGATTAACAAACAAATCCAGCAACACTAAAATCTGGTACAAAAAGATGAAAAATCTTTTTAATTATCCCACCGATATGCCACCAATTTGTCACGAACGCACCCTACTCCAAGAGTGTGTGTGACATAGTTGTGGTGGTGAAAGGGTTAAAGTACACTATTTGTCTTCACTAGACCGGAAATATTGACAAAATACTTTTTTTTAACACCTCCCACACTTAAACATAATAATATAACTATTACTATTTTAACGCTGCCACCACCAAGACAATTTATAAATGGGGTGCCTTGATCCCCCAGGTAAATCAACAATAAAACCCACCAAATATTACTTAGTACAATATTTAAGGAATTACAAAAATACTAACTAGTCTCTCCAGGTAACATGATTCTTTTTTTTTTTTTTTTTTTTTATTCTTTATTTTGTCTTGACATGACATGTTACATACGTAAACTTGCACGGATTACACATGTTTTAGCATGTTGCATACATGGGTTAACAGAGAGTGACATGTACTTAATATAGTCCTGCCCCTGACAAGCCGTAGGCTCCCTAGGTTTTGTCAGGGTACCTGTTGTCTCTACCTCAGAGGAGGTGAGACACTTAGAATTCCGCCCTCTCAGAGGGGCTGACTCACTCGTTCCTCGCAGTCCTCTCGGCCGTTTACATGCCGGACGCCTCTGATCCGCCTCCTTTTATGACGCGGCTCTAGTAGCCGACGTCATGACGACTATCCGTTCCGACCTGTCAATCAAGTCCTGAGCACGAATCAGGACTCGTCGGGGGCGTGATCATCTATTTAGAACCAGGGTATAAAATAAGATTTTGTGTATTGGTTCATTGCCCTGTCGTGGTTCTAGCGCTCTTATTTCTATTTGTCTCTTTGGTTCTGACCCGGCTTGTATTATTTCTACCCTGCTTACCTCTATTACCTTTATGACCCGGCTTGTCTCTCGTTTACCTGCTCTCTCGTTCCCTCGACCTCGGCTTGTCTCTAGACCATTCTTTGCTTACTCCTTACGTTAGTCCGGCCATTCTAAGGTCCGGTATACGTAACTTCTCCTGTTTGTACTCTGCGTGTTGGATCCCTGTCCCGATCCTGACATTACGACAGGGCCAATAGATCCTGCAGGTACAAACACTCAGGTCGGTTCTCCTGACTCTAGATTTGAGGCCATGGATCATAGAATGGACCAGATGGCTCTAGCGTTGCAAGCCTTACTATCTCGTTCTAGTAACCAATCAGAAGAGATGCGTACTGCATCCATCTCTCCTGTAAGTTCAGGCCTAGAGGTAGCCACAGTAGGTGCTTCATCCCGTATAACTCCCCCTGTACGTTATGGTGGCTCTCCGGATACGTGTCGAGGTTTTTTAAACCAGATAGGTATTCATTTCGAATTACAACCCCGCTCCTACCCTACAGATAGGGCGAAGGTTGGATTCATAATCACACTACTCATTGATAAAGCTTTGAGATGGGCTAATCCTTTGTGGGAGAATGATAATCCGTTAGTCTATAATTATAATGCCTTTGTCACTGCTTTTAGAAGGACTTTTGATCCTCCAGGTAGAAAGGTTAATGCTGCTAGACTACTGTTACGTCTTAGACAACATAACCGAACCCTTGTTGATTATGCCTTAGAGTTCAGATCCTTGGCAGCAGAAGTCAAGTGGAATGAACAGGCTTATATGGACGTATTTCTAAACGGACTATCAGACGAAATTCTAGATGAGGTTGCCACAAGAGAGCTTCCTGAAAGTTTGGAGGATTTAATTTCTTTTATTTCTCGAATTGATGAACGTTTAAGACAGAGACAGAACACTCGAGATAGAACCCGTAGACCTTCCTTTAGACTAGCTCCCTCATTCCAAAGTCCTGAATCTACAACTTTAGCGCTTCCAGAACCTATGCAGATAGGCAATACTCGTCTCTCAGAAGAGGAGAGACAGTACAGGAGAAGGGAGGGGTTGTGCATGTATTGTGGAGCAAGAGGTCACCTACGCCTAAACTGTCCTAACCGCCCGGGAAACGCTCGCACCTAAGTTCCTCTAGAGGACAGGCCTTGGGTGTTTCTATCTTGTCCTCTATACATGACTATAAAGATCATAGGCTTCTACTACCTGTTTCTTTAGCTTGGGAGAAGGGAGTATTAAATACTATGGCGTTGATAGATTCCGGAGCTGCTGAAAGCTTTATTGACCAAGTCTTCGTCACTAAACACTCTATCCCATCCCAGCTAAGGGATACACCCTTGGCCGTTGAGGCCATAGATGGTAGACCATTATCTGAACCTGTTATTTTTCATGAGACCATACCTGTTAACTTAACTGTTGGTATCTTACACGAGGAAGGTATATCTTTTATGCTTATTTCATCTCCTTCTGTTCCAATAGTCTTGGGGTATCCTTGGCTTAAGAAACATAACCCCATTATCGATTGGGAATTGGGTGAAATAGTCTCTTGGGGTCAAGGTTGCCAAAGCAGGTGCTTACAGAAGGTCTCACCGGTTTGCGTAGCTGACACACTGGTTAATTCTACCCAATCTACAGACTTACAAATACCACCCCTATACCTGGATTTAAAGGCAGTCTTTGACAAGAAGAATGCTGACACTCTACCTTCACACAGGTCCTTTGACTGCAAGATCAGACTCTTGCCCGGTACCATGCCTCCGAGGGGCACGGTATATCCTTTATCTACTAAGGAGAACCTAGTCTTAGAGGAGTATATTCGTGAGAACCTGGACAAGGGATTCATTAGGAGATCCTCCTCCCCTGCCGGGGCCGGGTTCTTTTTTGTGAATAAGAAAGATGGTACATTAAGGCCTTGTATTGATTATCGGGGATTGAATAAAATAACTATTAGAAATGCCTACCCGATTCCTTTGATTACTGAGCTCTTTGATCATTTAAAAGGCTCCAAAATTTTCACCAAGTTAGATCTCAGAGGGGCGTATAACTTGGTGAGAATTCAACAGGGAGACGAATGGAAAACAGCTTTCAATACCCGTTACGGGCACTATGAGTACACGGTAATGCCTTTTGGTCTCTGTAATGCACCAGCAGTATTTCAGGACCTGATTAATGAAGTTCTTAGGGAATTTCAACATGATTGCGTTATTGTATATCTGGATGATATACTTATACACTCTAGTGAGATTGAGACTCACCACAGACAAGTCAGAAGGGTATTGCGCAAACTTCTACAACATGGATTGTACTGCAAATTGGAGAAATGTAGTTTTGACCAGTCTCAGATAAACTTTCTTGGGTACATTATTTCTGGGGACGGGTTTAAGATGGATCCGGTTAAACTCCAATCTATTTTAGATTGGCCATTGCCCAGGGGACTCAAGGCCATTCAGAGGTTTATTGGATTCTCCAATTATTATAGGCGCTTCATTAAAGGATACTCGTCTATTATTGCGCCTATTACCAATATGACTAGACAGGGGGCTGACACTAAGACTTGGTCTACTGAAGCTCTCGTTGCTTTCAAAACACTCAAGGATCTTTTTGCTTCAGCACCGATTTTAGTTCATCCTGATACGTCTTTGCCTTTTCTACTCGAGGTAGACGCCTCGGAGACAGGTATAGGTGCTATCTTGTCTCAAAGATTAGGTGTGGATAAACCGTTACATCCATGTGTTTTTTTTTCCAAGAAATTGTCTGGGCCTGAAAGCAGATATGACATTGGTGACAGGGAACTATTAGCGGTTATTATGGCTTTAAAGGAGTGGAGACATTTATTGGAAGGGACCTTGCACCCTGTTACTATTTTGACAGATCACAAGAACTTGTCCTATATTTGGGAAGCCAAGCGCTTGTCCGCCAGGCAAGCTCGTTGGTCCTTATTCCTCACTCATTTCAATTATGTGCTCACTTATAGACCTGGTTCTAAGAACTCTAAGGCCGATGCTTTGTCTCGCCAACATGAACCCTCTACTATATCTGATGCGGTTTTGTCCTCTGTAGTTCCCAAGTGCAATATTATCGCCAACACGAATCTCAGGATACAGTCCCCGTTGCTTGCCGAGATCATGAAGGTACAGCATCTGGCTCCCAGACAGGCTCCCGGGGCACGGCACTTCGTTCCTCCTAAACTCCAACTGGAACTGTTGCAGTGCTTTCACAACAGCAAGGTGGCTGGGCATCCTGGCATACGCAAGACGTGTTCCTTGATTTCTAAAGATTTCTGGTGGCCTTCATTACGTAAGGATATTAAGGATTTCGTCGGGGCATGTGAGGTCTGTATGAAGACTAAGCAACCTCATACGCTTCCTTGTGGGCTCTTGAACCCCTTGGAAATTCCCGAGAGACCATGGTCCTGTTTGGCTATGGATTTCATTGTCGATTTGCCTATTTCTAAAAGACAGACTGTTATTCTCACGGTGGTTGACAGGTTTACTAAGATGGCTCATTTCGTGCCCTTACCTAAACTTCCGTCTTCTCCCGAATTGGCTGAGATATTCGCGAGAGAGATTTTTTGTTTACATGGTATACCCTCCGAAATTGTCTCTGATAGAGGTCCCCAATTTGTTTCCCGTTTTTGGAAATCCTTTTGTTCTCAATTGGGTATCAAATTGAATTTCTCTTCTGCATATCATCCCCAGTCTAACGGAGCTGCTGAACTCACCAACCAAAAGATTGAACAATATTTGCGTTGTTTTGTTTCCGAACACCAGGACGATTGGGTCGGTCTGATTCCTTGGGCGGAGTTTGCACACAACAATCTCGTTTGCGATTCGACTCGTTCTAGCCCCTTTTTCATGAATTATGGCTTTCATCCTCCTATTCTTCCCTCGGTTTCCCCTTCCCAAGGGGTACCGTCGGTTGATGTCCATGTTGCCAATTTGAGGAAGTTGTGGGATCAGACTCGACAAATTCTCCTTCATAATTCCACGTTGTTCAAACAACACGCAGACAAGCGTAGAAGGGCGGCTCCGGTTTTTGTTCCAGGGGATAGGGTATGGTTGAGTACCAGAAACATTCGCTTGAAGGTTCCCTCTATGAAATTTCCGCCTCGTTACATTGGTCCTTACAAGGTTCTGACTCTAATTAATCCTGTTGCGTATCGCCTTGCCCTTCCACCTGGCTTGCGCATTCCTAACTCCTTTCATGTTTCCTTGTTGAAGCCTCTAGTTTGTAACAGGTTTTCCTCCGCTGCACTCTTCCCTCGCTCTGTTCAGGTTGAGGGCCAGGAGGAGTATGAGATCAACTCCATCCTCGATTCTCGAATTTCTCGGGGGAGGTTACAATATCTTGTGGACTGGAAAGGATATGGTCCTGAGGAGAGGTCTTGGGTGGTCCAGGAGGAAGTGCATGCTCCTCGCCTCCGCAGGGCTTTTCATTCCCGGTTTCCGTCTCGTCCCGGTTCCTTCCGCCCGGTGGGCGTTTCTGAGAGGGGGGGTACTGTCAGGGTACCTGTTGTCTCTACCTCAGAGGAGGTGAGACACTTAGAATTCCGCCCTCTCAGAGGGGCTGACTCACTCGTTCCTCGCAGTCCTCTCGGCCGTTTACACGCCGGACGCCTCTGATCCGCCTCCTTTTATGACGCGGCTCTAGTAGCCAACGTCATGACGACTATCCGTTCCGACCTGTCAATCAAGTCCTGAGCACGAATCAGGACTCGTCGGGGGCGTGATCATCTATTTAGAACCAGGGTATAAAATAAGGTTTTGTGTATTGGTTCATTGCCCTGTCGTGGTTCTAGCTAGTCTAGTCACTCAGCGCTCTTATTTCTATTTGTCTCTTTGGTTCTGACCCGGCTTGTATTATTTCTACCCTGCTTACCTCTATTACCTTTTTGACCCGGCTTGTCTCTCGTTTACCTGCTCTCTCGTTCCCTCGACCTCGGCTTGTCTCTAGACCATTCTTTGCTTACTCCTTACGTTAGTCCGGCCATTCTAAGGTCCGGTATACGTAACTTCTCCTGTTTGTACTCTGCGTGTTGGATCCCTGTCCTGATCCTGACAGGTTTACTTTGTGAACACATTGTCGTTGCGTACAGTATTATGGGGCTGCTCCACATCAGTCTACAGAACTGTATCTTTGGTGGGAGGGGGTGGGGGGGGGAGGGGGTAGAGGGGTATCCACTGCCGGTGCCGGAAAGTTTCCCTCGGGGTCTGGTTGTGTGTTAGTTACTCAGGTTGGAGTGTTCCCAGGGTTCCCAGATCTTTTGAAACGTTTTTTGGGTACCCCTTATTCTGGCTGTCAGGTCGTCCATTAGGTGGACTTCTTTTATTCTGTTGATGACCCCTACGATGGGCGGTGTGCCTGGTTTAAGCCAGTCTGAGGCTACGGCCCTCCTTGCTGCTAAGGTTATCTTATGGAGTAGCTTTTGTTCCTGCCTAGACCAGCCGTCCAGCGTCCTACTTAAAAGGAATAGCCATGGGTCAAGGTCTGGTGCTCTGCCAAAGACCTGTGTCAGTAGTGTCTGTACCTTTTTCCAAAATGTGATCATCTGTGGGCATTCCCACCACATGTGGATGTACGTCCCCCTCAGGCCGCACCCCCTCCAGCACTCATCCGTAGGGGTCTTGTGCATTTGGTATAGTTTGACTGGTGTAGTGTACCATCGGAGCATTGTTTTTATCGATTGCTCCTGGAGGGTAACACACACCGATGATGTATGATTTGCCTCCCAGATCTCTTGCCACTCTATGCCTTCCAGTGTGTCCCCTAGGTCTCTCTCCCAGTGATCTGCATAGGCTAATTTGCCCCAGTCCCTAGCTTCTGAACAGAGGTGGGCGTACATGAGCGCTATCATGCCTTTGGGTATTGATTCGTGGAGACAGATGCGTTCGAAGAATGTCATCTGTTTCCGGGCCGCTGTTTTTATGTGTGCCAGGTTCGCGAAGTCTCTAATTTGTATGTACCGGAAAAAATCTGCGGGTGTGAGGTGTCCATGCTGTCTTAGCGTGTCAAAGGATATTACTGCCGTACCCTCGTATAGCTGGCATATGCGTTGTAACCCTATCCCCTCTAAGTTTTTGAAGTCTCTAGCCGCCATGCCCGGGGTGAAGGCTTTGTTGTTGTGTAAGTATGGCATAATAGGTGATGGGTCCGACGCCAGTTGAAATTTTAGCTTAAATGTGTCCCATATCTGTAGGGAATTAATTATAGTTCGGCATGTGACCTTGATCTCTGGTCTGTATTCTTTTGGTACCCACATGAGAAGCTGTGGGAGGTCGGCGCCCGTCATAAGTGATTCTACGTCAGCCCATTTGCGGTCCCCTGGCGGAGAGTGCCACATTGCCGCCTGTGTCAGTTGTGTCGCTATGTAATAGTAATATATGTTTGGGAGTCCCAGTCCCCCTCTCGAACGTCGTCTATATAAGATAAATCTAGATATTCTATGCCGTTTGTTTTTCCATATGAAGGCTCCGATTGCCCTCTGCAGGGGCTGTAGTGATGCTTTGGTGACACGGATGGGGAGCACCTGGAACACAAATAATAGTCTAGGCAAGATGTTCATTTTAACGGCATGGATGCGGCCCATCCAAGAAATAGGCCTGTCCACCCATGTCTCCATTTCTCACACAAGTTGGTTTATTAAGGGCGTGTAGTTTTGGTCGTAGAGTTTTTCTGGTTTGGCTGTCAGTTGAGTGCCCAAGTATTTAAGTGCTTGTTGTTCAATTTTTAGATGGTACGTGTCATGTATAAGGGCCGCGGTTGCTGCGGGTACCCCCACTGGGAGGGTATATTTGCCTTGTACCCGGAAACGGTCCCGAAGGTACTCAGTACCTCCTGTAAGGCCCCCATCGACTTCACTTCACCGGGTCGGTCAGAGCCAGGAGCACATCATCAGCGTACGCCGACACCAGGAACTCTCTACCCCCCACCATTACTCCCTTTATGCCCGGATGACGCCGTAGCGCCTGCAGTAGAGGTTTTAGCAAAAGAACAAACAGCAAAGGGGAAAGGGGACACCCCTGCCTCGTACCATTAGAAAGCTGGAATGGTTGGAGCGGGGCCCCTGAGATCTTCACCTGTGCTCTGACGTTGGTATACATCGCTCTTAATAGTGTCATGAACTGTTTGGGAAACCCTAGGTGAGTTAACAGGGTGAACAGGTACGGCCACGTCACCCTGTTGAATGCTTTTTCCGCGTTGAGCGACACGAATAGCGTCGGTGTTTTCATGGCTGCCTGCCTCCATATCAAGTCTATGTTTTTACGGGTGTTTTCAAATAGCTGTCGATTTGTTATAAAGCCGACTTGGTCCGCGTCGATCAGAAACGCTAGGAATGGGCTGAGGCGTTCTGCCTGGATTTTTGACAGGATTTTCATGTCGTGGTTTATGAGGGACATCTCCCTCATAAACCACGACATGAAAATCCTGTAGTTCCCCGGAGACATGGGATCCTTATCTGGTTTTGGCAGTAGGACGATGGTGGCCAGGGACATGTCCGGGTTAGGGGAGCCACCCTTCTGGAACCCCTGGAAGACTGCTGCTAGGTGGGGGACTAATTCTTCTCGGAATGTTTTGTAGTAACTTCCATCGAACCGGTCGGGACCTGGGGCTTTGTTCCCTTTCAAGGTCGTTATTGCTCGGTCTATTTCGTCGGGGGTGATTTCAGCTGCTAAGGTATCCACCGCTTCTTGGGGCAATTTAGGGAGTCCGAGGTCCCGTACGAACCGAAGGGTCGCCTCGTCGTTACATGATGTCCGGGTGTCTGAGTTTGGGGAGTGGTTATAGAGGGACTTATAGAAGTCGGTGAACACTTTTGCAATATCGCTCGGCAGTGTTTTAACCGACTTGTCGGAGTGGCGTATGGAGGTTATATGTCCCCGTTGTGTTCTGGGTCTGAGGACCCAGGCCAGGAGAGTGTCCATTTTATTCGCTTGTTCGTAAAAAGTTTGCTTGGTCCAGGACATGGCCCTAGCCGCATCGTCTATTAACAATGCGCGTATGGCATGGCGTGTCGCTTCTAACTGTCTATATGTGCCCTCGTCTGGGTTTTCTTTGTGTACCTGTTCTAATGACCGCAGTTCTGCCAAGAGTCTCAGAAGACTCTTTTATTTTATTTTTTGCCGTCGTTACCTTAATGAGCGATCCTCTTATCGCCATTTTATGTGCTGCTCAAATTATTTCCGGGCTCATGTCCGGCGTGGTGTTGGAGTCGAAGAACTGCAGGATGTCTGTGCTGATTTGTTCAACTGTCTCTGGATCCCTCAGTAGGGATGAGTTTAATTTCCACGTCCAGGAGGAAGCATTGCAAAGATTTCCCATGGTGATATGGACGTCTGCGTGGTCTCATCACTCATCACAGACATGTTAAGACAGTTCTGAAGACCCTTCTTGCTAATGGTCTTTTTTGTAAACTGGAAAAATGTATATTTGACCAATCCGAAGTCCAGTTTTTGGGGTATTTGATTTCTGCTAAAGGTTTTCGTATGGATCCCCAGAAGCGTGCTGCTGTCATAGAATGGCCTCTACCACAAGGTCTGAAAGCCATTCAGCGTTTTCTTGGTTTCTCTAATTTGATAACATGACAGGAGGCTTCGTATTTGCTTAAGTCTCTCTTTACTAGAACTCCACAGCAGCACAGAAAAAACAACCAATCAGAAAAAAGTTAGGTACTATAAAACTCCCCTCCCCATGCATCATTTCCTCTTTCTTTGCTGCTCCGCATCAGTACAGGTCAGAGTACCACTGCCTCCTGCTTATAGTGGGTGGCTTTGGGTTGTATTATGATTTATTAGGATTTATATTTGATATCTTAGTATTTTTCCTTATTTGTTATCTGTACCTTTTATTTAGTACCATGTGTTCTGTACTTCTATATAGTATATGTTATTTTTTTGTGTTATTGTCTGCTTATATATATTTACTTCTTGCCTTGCATTTGCTTCCCCTGTCTTCTTAGGGATTCCTTCCCTTTCATGTGGTAGTTTTAGGGGAGTTCTTGTTTTTTTTTTCTTTTTTGCCATGCCTTCCCACCCCCCTTCCTCCCCTCACTGCCCACTCTCTTTGCCCCGCCATTTTCCGCGGGCTGCCTGCGCGGTATAGGGGTTTCAGGAGACTAGCCTCTGGCTGCCTCCTGATTTCCCCGTTCCCCTAGTTCCATTCCGGCAACCGAGGTACTCGCGGTCGGACGCGAGTACCCGGCGGCCGCTCCGCTCACCCACGTGGCCGCCCCGTCCGCCACGTGGCCGACCGCCGCGCTCAACTTCTTCACAGAGCCGCAGGCGGCCGACCGGGTGGAGGAGAGTGCACCTACCCGCGGCCCCTCCTCTGCCCACGGTGGTCAGATCGCGGCTATTGTTGCCCTGCTTTTTCCCCGGCTGATTGCCTTCAGTTTTTGCTAAGAACGGAAGGCAATGTACTGTATCCTATATCCTATCTCCTATGTACTATCTCCTATGTACTATATATTTACAGTGTGTATCTCACATATTCTGTGTGTCTTAGGGCATTTTTCACATCAGATATATAGTAAACTGTGAGTTTTTAGTGGAATATATATCCTATCTGCTGTGAGTTTTTATTGGCAAATATTCTGTTTTGCTGTGGTTTTCACTGACAGTGTATATCACATATTAGTTTTACTGACAGTGTATATCACATATTAGTTTTACTGACAGTGGATATCACATATTAGTTTTCTGACAGTGTATATCACATATTAGTTTTACTGACAGTGTATATCACATATTAGTTTTGCTGACAGTGTATATCACATATTAGTTTTACTGACAGTGGATATTGATACCGGAGAAACTGACGGAAGCCAAGCACAGAGAGATGGACACAGGTTTCTTCAGGAGGGAAGAGATTCTTTATTCGGTTCACCGATCGGGACTCAGAGGGACTAATGTCACCAAAATACAACAAGTTCTGAGCCCCGGACAATAGTGTAGGCTCCTTATATAAGCATGTAACTCCTCCCATAATAAGCTCCACCCACACATTCTCTTACCCAATCAAACGAACAAGAACTAACTTCCTGTTTGACCGCATGGCTTGCCCAGCACAATGGAGGAGGGGAATACTACATCCGGTATTCTCGCACATGCTCTGTACACTACTGATTGTATCTTTGCCACGTGCAACCAACCAACCGATACACCAGTATATGCACGTACACATGCCACGTGGTAATCTCGGCCTACTAAATTTATTTTTACCGAGATTCCACCACAATATCACATATTAGTTTTACTGACAGTGGATATCACAGATTCTGTGAGTTTTACCGACAGTGTGTATCACGGTTTACTGTGGGTTTGTTGTCGGTGTATATCGCGGATTGCTGCGTGTTTCTGTTGACTGTGTATATCGCAGAGTGATGTGAGTTTTGCTGACAGTGTATGTCACGGATCGCTGTGAGTTTTACTGTCAGTGTATATCAACAGGTTTCTGTGAGTGCCTGATGGGATATATCACAGGTTATTGTGAGTTACAGGTATATATGAACTCAGTTACACAGACTCTGTACAGGGTGTTTACAGTGCAAGTTAACTCTAGGATTCATCTCCTTCTCAGTATATATTTTTTCTGTCCAGCTGGAGGTCTCTAATGAGACTACTCTGGTATGATTTCTCTGTCCATGGCATATATTTCTCGCATTATAGACCTGGCTCTGACTCAAACTGGTAAGGGAGACCAGTCTACGCTGATACCATACTTTTTTATCAGATTCCCGGGGGAATTCATTGAGTTGGCTATCGTTAGCCCTACTCCTGGAAGTGCCCATGGTTACAATACCCTTCAGGTGGTATGCTGATGGTAATGTATAATATGATAAGAAATTTCCAACAGATGTGTGTGAACATGGGCATACCAATTCACAGTTTCAGGAGAGTATTGCTCAGTGTATCTTACATTCATGGACATGATAGCCTCTGGAACAACTTCCGCTTATACCCAATACGGATGGAATACCACTATTTGCCTGCTGGGCATTTAGGGACCGCCAGTCCCGGTTCAGGTTATTCATACGGCATTACGCTGCCTAATGGGTTGGCGTCTAGAGGTCCTATGTCACAGGATGCTCTGAGGATCTACTATTCTTAGGGACCTCTACTGAAACTCGGAGGTCCCCATTACTCATTCCATACCCATTGTAACGCGCTACGGAATCGGAGGGCGCTATTTTGAATAACATGTTATCATAATATAACAATAATACACGACCCAGGATTGGCCTGCTATGTCTGTGCCCATAAGAACGGCCTGCTATGTCTGTGCCCATAAGAACGGCCTGCTATGTCTGTGCCCATAAGAACGGCCTGCTATGGCTGTGCCCATAAGAACGGCCTGCTATGTCTGTGCCCATAAGAACGGCCTGCTATGTCTGTGCCCATAAGAACGGCCTGCTATGTCTGTGCCTATTAAGACGGCCTGCTATGTCCGTGCCTATTAAGACGGCCTGCTATGTCTGTGCCCATCTGTATGGCCTGCTATGTCCGTGCCTAGTTGCTTGGCCGACTATCCTGTGCCCATTCGTTTGGCCTGCTGGTCTTGTGCCCTTCTGACGGGCCTGCTCTATTGGTGCCGAACCCCTTCTAGGCCACAGGCCTGGGGGAATATCACTGAGGAAATGCCAGTGCCCGCCAGTGACATGGAAATAGGCAGGTGTCCAGACAGGCACCATTGCCATACTATCCAAGAGGACACCAGTATACGGCCATCTGAATATGGTGGGTAGGGTGAAGGCCCTAAACCTCATGCCTGAAGGGCAGGGTTTTTTTATAAGGACCCCGGTCATACATCTCCAAGGAAAACTTCGCACAGGCAAGGATCGGTGCTCAGACACCTCAGGAGAACGCTGTGTTTTTCCTTGTCTTTTACATCTACCTCCGTATCTGCTTCCCGGTATCCTTAGAGGTATCGGTAGTTATTTCTCACGTTAGGTTAGCTCCTGGCTCTGTTCAGTGGGGCTTACCTGTCTTACCTTACGGCCTGCTATTTGCCTTCTATCTGATCTAGAATTTATGTATCTTTCTCTTGTCTACGTTATTTTTTTCGTTTTCGCGACTTCCTTTTCCTTTCGCTCGGGTCGTCGAGAGGCCTGACTTGACCTCCCCCGACCTCCCGGGCGCTTGTGGATTGCGGAGAACGTCTCCAGCTTTCCTCAGGCTACCAGCGGTCGTCCTGGACCCCGCGCGCGCGCGCGCACGGGATCCGGGCAGTCAGTTGGTAGTTTTCTTTTTCCGTAGATTGCCATCAGCCTTATACTGATATTGGTATTCGGTGTACCCTACAATTGGTCACCCTGAGTCTCTAGGGACTCTAGTTTGGAACACAGGAGGGTGCGACCCTCCATCATCTCGGCTCTCTCATACACTCGACACTCTACGGGGCCGGCCATTTGCTCATCAAACAGGCTTGTACCTGTGCAAGACATCGAGGAGTACATAGAGGGGCGTCCCTCCTGCATTCAATTGGATCTGACGTCCGTACTACTGATTTCGTTATAGAGG
Source organism: Pelobates fuscus (assembly GCF_036172605.1). NCBI lineage: Eukaryota > Metazoa > Chordata > Amphibia > Anura > Pelobatidae > Pelobates > Pelobates fuscus. The sequence continues at coordinate 5,851,486 of NC_086318.1, read as the reverse complement.
ACTGCCTAGTCATACAAGATATACATTTTAGACTGGATCCCTCTATTCTATCTCCTGTTATGGATCTACTGGATCCAGACCGCTCTAACCCACGCGAGACATTCTCACTGAGGTATAACGGGGGGAGTCTCCCACTTATTTACACACACTCCTGGTGATGATATAGCTAACGGATGGTCCTCAGGTATTACGGGAGTGCAGATTTTGGTATATTCTGCACCATACAAACAGAGGATTGCTTTCTGTTTTTGGATATCCAGACCATTGTGGAAAACTGCGCAGACAGTTTCTCCCATATTTAGGTCACAGGAGATACGGAGACCTTCATAGAGCGAACGGGCACTGCCCTGCTCGAGTAACAAGATTAAGGAAGGCCTTTTACCTGGTCTGAAGGTAAATCGTTCGCATGGATCACATGGCAGGACCGGTAACCCCGGTTGTATTGAGTACTCCGGCTGTAGCGGAGAGCTGATTTCTCGCAACTATTCTCCACTTTAGATCCAAGGAAGGCTCAGGAACAAGTCATTAGTAAATCCACAGCAGAGTTTCCAGCAGGTAAAAAGGTACAGCAATATCCCCACAGCACTCCCAATAACTGGACGACACACAGTTTCAGGAGTAGAACTGACAATCGTTTATTCCAAGGTTTCTTATAAAGCCTGCTCCCATGCAAGGGAGGGAACTACAGTAATTATGACAGTAACCAATACAGTGCTTGTTATCTCCCACACATCTCCTCCCCTCAGAGTGAGTCATAATCCCCTTAACTTGTACAGTACTTTACCCCAAACTTGGATGTACCCCTAAACCATCACATATCCTTAATATTAGGGTACCGCTAGGTAGCCCTGATCTGGGTGAATATAATATCCAAAATTCACCCAGATCGGACCAGTGGTTCGGTAGTTACAGGAAGGTGAAGTTTGACCGACCGCACACGAGTTGGTATCCGAAAAGGGTTCCATGAGAATGGGCCCTGCGGTCGGTCTCCGTTCGGCAGTTAAAACAGACATTTATAATTGCCATCCATACTTTAATTCACCTAGATAGTGATTCCCTCATTCGGTACTTTGTTACTACCGAATGGGGATTCGTTAGGTCTCTCCGTTCGGCAGTTACGGAGCTCTGGAGGTCTCAGCCCTGTTTGGTTGTTTGAGTGTCCGATTTGAGTTCCAGACACTCGACGACCAAACACCGCTGAGATTTTCATGCGTAAGATGGCCGCCGCCACGTGTACGCATGCCGAATGGCGGCCACCCAGATACAATGTTAATGAGCCGGTTAACTTGCGGTTTGGAAAGAATGTGAACCTTAATTGCTGGCACACTTCTCTCCGGGGTGGTCCCTCCATTCGGTAGTTTCCACAAGCATATAGTACGGATGGAAACTACCGAATAACATACAATTCACACTTTAAATAGACGAATAGCAATTCAACACAGGCAAAATTATAACGAATATAGTCACACAGGCATTTTGCAGGACAGGCTTACTGTGTTCCGCTACACCGGCCATTACGATCTTGGGATGAGATGACAGGATTACCCCATCTTCTCGGAAGGCATACCTGGTGATCAGGGTTCGGAGATGGGGGTCCTCCGTCTATACTCTATTTATCCCTCACGGGAGCCATTGGGTTCTGGATTTGCACTAACCTACTTTTCAACTACCGTCATGGAGACCTACAAGACTTTATGGGGGTACCTGGTGTTCCCCGACTCCTACACAGACACCTTTCACTCTTAGGCGAGGACATATCTGGTTAGAAATCTGCACTCCGGTTTGGCACTGCCCATCACTTTGATTATTCCTGGGATTCGCTACTCCCAGAATAGTCGACCACCGTTCCTCCACACAAGTTCAGTTCGGATCCCTGAATGGACGTCCCGTTTGGAGTCTTGCAGCTACCGCGTCCGAAGATTCCAATATTCCAAGTGACCTGTGTAATCACTTGGGATACGGCTAGTTTGATCACACTCTTGCCTGCATTATAATTTATTCTCGGAGGAGACATCTCACCGAGTAGGCCAGGAGGGAATGACAGGTCCTACTCGGTTCTATTGCGATTGGGTGGTGGTCTTAGACGCATTACTTGAGATTGAAGATCTGCCTGCAAGGCCACATTGCCAGGTGACCCTGGCACAATCGGTGGAGCAACCTTATACATCAAGAGTTGAGACATGGTGGCAGTGTCTTATCGCGGCTCTAAGTCCGCAAATGACCTTCGAAATTTTATGACTGCAAGGAAATGGCTAATAGGTCAGTTTGCCAGCTCAATGGACCAGCTGGTAGGTAACAGGTCGCGACCCCACGTACATTGGATCTATCAGCAGAGGATGTTTTTCCGTTTTTTGGGATACTTAATCAACTGGCATTCCCATCGGTCGCTGCATTGTCATCTATCGCAGTTGGAAAGTCCATACTCGCCTCCTGTCATTAATAAAATTAAGATTATAGGTACACTAAAGATAGCATAATCTACAATTATTATAGAAGTTTTATCAAAGGTTTTTCGTCTATTGTAGCACCTATTACCCGTATGACAAAAAAGGAAGGCAATACTCGTGTCTGGTCTTCCGAGGCACTACAGGCTTTTGAATTTCTTAAAACTACGTTTGCCTCTGCACCTATCTTACAGCATCCTGTTCCCTCACTGCCCTATATTCTTGAGGTTGATGCTTCCGATATCGGGGTAGGTGCTGTCTTATCCCAAAGAGAGTCGCCTGAAAAGCCATTGCATCCTTGTGGCTTCTTTTCCAAACAGATGTCCAAAGCGGAAAAGAATTACGATGTGGGTAATCGCGAACTCCTTGCTATTATTTTAGCACTTAAAGAATGGAGGCATTTGCTAGAAGGAACCAAGGATCATATCCTCATATTTACATATCACAAGAACCTATCCTACCTTAGTGAGGCTAAAAGATTGTCTTCTAGGCAGGCTAGGTGGTCACTGTTTTTGTCCCACTTCAATTATATTATCACCTATAGGCCGGGTGATCGCAACACTAAAGCGGACGCTCTGTCCAGACAGTTCGAAACTACTGACAAACAGGAGATTGATGTTACTCCCGTCATTCCCCCAGAAAGGATAATAGCTACTACTATTTTGTCTATTTCCTCGTCCCTCTTGCAGGCCATACAAGTGAAACAAAGCATGGCTCCTAGCGAGAGGCCTACTGATAAACTATTCGTTGATGTTCCCGAGAGACGGGATATTCTGTCGTTATATCATGACACTAAGACTGCTGGACATCCTGGTATTTCCAAAACGGTGTCGGCTATTTCTCGGTATTTCTGGTGGGATTCCTTGCGCAAGGATGTCACCGACTATATAGGTGCCTGTACCACTTGTGCCTGTATGAAATCTTCTCGTAGGGTCCCTTGTGGGCTGTTGCATCTGTTACCCGTTCCTGAGAGGCCTTGGTCTAACCTGTCCATGGATTTTATTGTGGAATTACCCCCTTCGAATGGTAACACTGTTATCCTAATGATAGTTGATCGGTTTTCCAAGATGGCCCACTTTGTGTCTCTTCGCAAGCTGCCCACGTCTAAGGAACTGGCACTTATCTTTGCTAGAGAGGTGTTTCGGTTGCATGGCTATTGTGTCTGATAGGGGTAGCCAGTTTATTTCCAGGTTTTGGAAAGCCTTTTGTTCAGAAATGGGTATTACACTCTCATTTTCTTCCGCATACCACCCCCAATCTAATGGAGCTGCTGAACTTGCCAATCAATCTCTGGAGCAATACCTTCGTTGTTTCGTGTCCCACCATCAGAATAATTGGTCTGACCTCCTTCCTTGGGCTGAATTTGCTCGGAATAACGCTACTCATGATTCTTCCGGCAAAAGTCCTTTTTACGTTGTCTATGGCCAGCATCCCGTTGTTCTTCCGGCTGCATTCTCCTCACAGGGCATGCCAGTTCTGGATGAGCATTTGGCTGGTTTGCGTAATACTTGGGAGCAGGTTTAGCGTTCTTTGGTGGATTCCGCTGCTCGCCAGAAGTTGCAGGCTGACAAGCATCGCAGGGCGGCTCCTTCTTATGTCGTGGGGGACAGGGTTTTGCTTTCCACGCAAAATATTCGTCTCCGGATGCCTTCAATAAAATTGGCTCCTCACTTTATTGGCCCTTATCGTGTTTTGCATAAGATTAATCCTGTCTCGTATGCCTTGAGTCTTCCTAAGAATCTGCGTATTCCTAATGTCTTTCATACTTCCCTGTTGAAGCCTTACGTACGCAACCGCTATACACGGCATACTCCTCCTCCCCCTCCTGTCTCTGTGGAGGGTCATGAGGAATTTGAAGTATCTGCCGTTCTTGACTCTCCTTTCCTTAGGGGTCGACTTCAATACCTTGTACATTGGAAGGGCTATGGGCCTGAGGAGCACAGTTGGATTTCCGCTTATGCTGTTCACGCTCCTCGCCTTGTGCGTTCCTTCCATTCTCGTTTTTCTGCCAGGTCTGACCCTCCCCGCCCGGAGTGCGTGTCCTCGGGGGGGGGTACTGTAGCGGTACTTACCCTTTCGGGTGCTGGCCGGGGTCCTCTATTCAAGCCACGCGCGGCTCAGCTGCTGCAAGAGCCGCGCGTGGCTCATCCGAAATGGAGGGCGGGCAGTGACCGCGAGAAGCGGTCACGTGTCCCGCCTGACACTAAGAGCGCGCCGGGAGTCTCGGGCGCGCTCTTAAAGGGACAGTGGGAGCCTAATTAGAAAAGGTCTCCCATTGGTTCCTGTCATGCCACACTCCCCATACAATTACCTTTTAGGGGTGTGGATATGACAGGGACCAATCACAATAGATGTTTGGCTATTTATACTTACCTCTTTCCCCTTGTTCCTTGCCCTATCGTGGTTTCTGCTCAGTTCCCTTTAGCGCTTGTGGTGTTCAGTTGTGTTTCTTCGTTTTGACCTTGGCTTTGTATTCTGACTTCGTTTACTCTTTATCCTTATCTGTTCTGTTTGCCGGCTTGCTGTTTACTGTGTACCAGACCCCGGTTAGTTCTAGTTTACGCTGTCTCTTAGTGCCCTTGACCTCGGATCGTTCCTGACTCTGTACTTCTCCTATATACGTCGAGTCCGGCCACTCTAAGGACCAGTAGACGTATCTTCCCTCTGTGTTGTCTTCTGTTTAGCTGGATCCTGCGTGTTGGGGTATAATCTTGTTACAGAAACGGCATATGTAGGAACACAGCTGTGGGCCAGGCTCCACACCTCAAAAGATAGACATATATACCCCTTCTTATACCGTACTCTGTGAGCCTTCTCTGCCTCTCCTCCTTCTATGTCTGCCCAGTTGCGCAGTGTAACGGACCGTTTCACTTACAAGAGAATAAAACCCAGTTTAGGCGATAATCCCCTTTCCAGATGCACAGACAGCTACTGCAAACACCATTCTCCCGACTGGAACCACACGAACACTGGAACAGAAGAGGATAAAACCCAGTTTAGGCGATAATCCCCTTTCCAGATGCACAGACAGCTACTGCAAACACCATTCTCCCGACTGGAACCACACGAACACTGGAACAGCTGAACAAGAAAGCAGTCATCGGCTTACACTCTTGGCAGTCAGCATACAATCCCATTCCCCCAAAGACCGAGACGACACATCGCTTTGAGGGTTAAGCAAGAACTCTAGACTGGGACACCCAGTCTGGCTTTTATTACAAACAAGTACATACAGGACACTCCCAGGGGGAGGATGAATTTAACCAATCACATGGATGTACCTCCCACACATTTCCTCCCCTTAGATTAGCACTTAACATAATTATACCGTACACCCTTTTCCCCAATTCCTGGATGTACCCCAAATACACATGCTACACCTCCCAAACAGGTATCCCCTGATAGCCCTTATTCAGGGGGACAACATATCCAAGAATCAGGTCATTCGGATGAATGGTTCGGGAGATATGAGGTTCCAAAGATTTGACCGACCGCATGGGTAAAGTATCCGAAAACAGTTCCATGCATTTTGGCCCTGCGGTCGGTCACAAACAAGGGAATGAAAACAGACGAATTGCCTGTGTTATAGAGCCTGGAGAGGGTTTGAATGAATTCCCTTGTTTGTGGGGTTCTTTCTACCGAACGGCTGGTCATTCGGTAGTTTTTATACGAATTTCTGGAAGTATGGAGGGCTCAGCGGTGTTTGCCTAGTCAAGTGTCCGATTTTAGTTCCAGACACTCGACGGCAAAACACCGCTGTTCGGTAGTTTAAGATGGCCGCCGCCACGTGTTTGTTTCCCGAATGGCGGCCACCCAGAGGACAAAGAATACATTACACTGATTGCCAATTACCCGTTTGCAACATTGTTGCAAACGGTAATTGGAGGCACACTTAGTCCTGGGTGGTCTGGTTGTTCGGTAGTTTCCTCAATACAATGAATGGAGTGATTCTACCGAACAATCAGATGAATGCTGCATACATATCCCAGGTTAAACTGCATACAAAAATACATACATGACATTAAAATATTAAAGGCAGGATTACTGTACTACGCTCCACAGTCTTAAAGGTACAGTATCCCAAAAGTCCCCATAGATCCACGGATGGCCCTTAAAGGCCCAGTAGCAGTAATATACATTATTACATGCCCAAATATAGTTTTTCCAGTACAATATGTCCAGGGGCCGTAGTCGCAGGGCAGGAGGCTAGCAGCCAGGCCTCTCCAGTTCACAGTGGCGAAGCTGGTTTCGCCACACGCAGCCCCCCTCCCCTCCCCTCGCACAGGGGGGGTGGGGGGCGATTCGTCTAACCTTTCAGCTACCCGTTTGTCTTGCCGCCCATGGCTGCCCGCTAGCGGGTCTGTCTGCCTGGATCCCTTCGGTGGGTGCAGGGAGCCCCCCGCTACCCCTGTGGGGTTGTAACGATTTGGGGTTGGGTGGAGCTATCGGGTCCACCGGGATATGGACACGCCAGGGGGAACCCTTCCCGCCGGGTCCACTATTCTGCTGGGGTACGGGGGTCCTGCCCAGGGGCGCCCATCTGCTCTCTTTGTCGAGTAGAAGTTTTTTATTAATAATTTTTTTTTTTTTGGGGCCTTTGGGTCGCTGAGTTTTCTCTATCCACATGCTGTTGCCCCCACCTTTTCCCCCCTGTTTTGCTTGTATATCTTCCACTAGGTGGTATAGTTTAGGGGTTACCCCCGTCTCCCCCATTCCCACCCCTACCCCAGACTCCCCTACCCCGCGTCATTCATGACTCCATTTGGGTACGTGCCCGATGGGGAGAGGGTGGCTCTGCGCTCACATTTGTGCGGTGGAGACCCTAAATAACCTCCCGCCTCCCCGACCATGCCGTGGGGATACCCAGCGTGCCGTTCACCCGCCATACCTCCCAGTCCCTCCCACCTCCCCACGCCACCAGGCTCAGGTCCCTTCTTTCCCGCCAGTTGAACAAAAGGGCGGGAAAAAACTACAATGCCGTAGGCGGCCATGTTCCTTGGGCCATGTGGCTCTGGGTGATGAGTGTCCCGGTCCCCTTCCCTTCCCACCCAAATAAAGTCTCTGTGGCCCCCCCTAGTCCCAATGTCCCCCGCCACTCCACCTCCCTGCTTTGGCACTCTGCCCCTCTGCCAGGCTACAATACCCGCTCCGGTCGTTAGCGCCTCCGTGCTCCGGCCTCCTGCCACTCCATCGGGAGGGGAGCTAGCACCTCCCCAGTCTCCGGTCGTGTCGGGAGCTGCGTCGGTGTTGGGACCTGCAGTTCGGTCAGGAATTTAGCTGGGTCGCCCTCAGGTGTCAGCACGTGGGTTCTTCCTCCTCGGAACGCCAGTAGCTTAAAAGGATGGCCCCAGGCATACCGCACCCCAGCTCTTCTCAGGGCCTCTGTGATGGGCCTCCACTCTCTTCTCCTCTGCAGTGTACTGGGCGCCAGATCCTGGTACAGCTGTAGAGTGGCCCCTTCATGTTTTAAGTCTTCCTCTCTGCTCCTTCTCATCAGGGCCTCCTTCGTTTGGTAATGCAGGAACTTGATGATTACATCTCGTGGGGAGTTGGGCTCCTGTCTTCTTGCATGGAGGGCCCTATGTGCTCTCTCTATACACCAGCGGTCAGCTGGTATGTTGGGCAGCAACGGCTGGAATAAGGTGAGCAGTGCAGCCTCCAAGGGGCCCTTGCCTTCTCTTTCAGGCAGACCCCTCAGACGGACGTTGTTCCTCCTGGAGCGGTTAGCCGTGTCCTCCATGGCGAGCTCCAGATGAGCCACCCAGGTTTCGAGCTGGAGCACGTGAGACACAGCCGCGTTATGTGCCCTGGTGGTATCCTCCAATCTGTCCTCGAGCCTCGAGGTTCTCGTGCCCAGTGCCGATATTTCTGCTCGGAGGACAGAGGTGGATCGCTCGATCTCCCCCGCCAGGTAAGTTTGGACTTCGGCCAATTTTGAGAGAATCTGCGCCGCGTCCCCCTCCCCAGGGCTCGCAGTCATCGCCCTGCGCGGTGAGGAAGAGCGTGGTGTCGGACCCGCTCTGGCGCCATCTTGGCCCTCAGACGCCCCGACCTTCTGGATGGTCAGCATGTCAAGCACCGAGGTCCCTGTGTCCGGGCCTTTTTTGGGTAATTTCTTTGTGCTTCTTTTATCCATCTGAGCGTGGAGTCGTTTGGAAAACTGTAAAATAAATTGCTGTTGTAAGCTATTTCAGCGCTTTGGGAACGGAGCTCTAGCCAGATGCATCCAGCTCGTTCCCTGGTCAGGCCACGCCCCCGGTAATGTGATTCTTAACCAGACAAAGGCATAACTTAATAAATTAATGTTTATTATGAACAAAGAATAGTCACAGTGCATATAACAATATATGATAAACAAGTTATTTACACCAACAACAGATAAAAACAAAAAGGATAAAATACAGAAGTCCTAATTACTCACTGTAGCGGAGTAGCAGTATAATCACGGTATCTCCGCTGGTAGTCAGGATAAAAACAGGTAAAAACACAGGCAGTGTAATAATAATCCCTCTTCCCCAAGGACTAGACGACACACAGTCTGGGAGCCAACTGTCAACTGTCAACTGTCAACCCCTGTTGACCTCAGCAATAACATCTCTGTAATTTGTGCCATTTACTACACAAATTACATTAAAGGATAATATTCCAAGGGTGTAATGATAAATTATACACCCTTGCCGTGACAGGTGGTACGTGTCAAAGTAACATCCACATGAATGCCAGGATCCGAGGTTTCCCAGCAGAACATTGCCCAGAGCCTCCGCCAGCTTGTCATTTTCCCATAGTGCATCCTGCTGCCATCTCTTCTCCAGGTAAATACATCACGTGCACCCAGCCATCCAACTGATCAAAAAGAAAATGTGAATTATCAGACCAGACAACCTTCGTCCATTGCTCCATATCCAGTTCTGATGCTCACGTCCCCATTCAAGGCGCTTTAAGCAGCAGACAGAGGTCATTATGGGGACTCTAGCCGGTCTGTGGTTACGCAGCCCCACACACAAACTGAAACTGAAATGAACTTGTTGTTCTGACACCTTTCTATCATGGCCAGCGTTACGTTTTTCAGCAGTTTATGCTACAGTAGTACACAAACAAGACAAATGAAGGTTGTGCCAAAGCTGGCTGTAGTCCAGCTAATATGAATAAAGTTCAAAGTAATATAAAGCAAAGTCCAGTGTAGTATATAATATAAAGCAAAGTCCAAAGTGGTATATAAACAAATTCTTAAGTGGAGCCTGATGGGGCAACAATCACCTATGTAGAGGGATATTCTCTATATGGATCAAGATGGAGACAGCTTCCCAGGATCCGTATGAAAAGAGAGAAGAAAATAATAGTGCAAATACGTCTAGTACAAAAGGGTGGATTGCAGGAGGAAGAGATCTATAGTGGTTCTATTCACATGTAGTAGAGCTAAACTAGCTCTAGTGTTCCTACCCTGTGCCTGGGAGATAATTGAGTCAAGCACTATATGAAACTCAATTATCTCAACAAAAAAAAACACACATTTCCACAAAACCCAGAAAGTACCCCAAACATCATGGAAATCCCACAAAAGTTATATCCCCTGATAGCCCTGATCTGGGGGACCAACATATTTGTGGCAAAACCAACCTCGCCACTGGGCCCTGGAGAAGCCTGTTTGCTAGCCTCCTACCTGCTGACTATGGCCCCTGGGTTATTTGGGGCAGATTGTACTTTATATTGCTGCAACTGGCCCTTTTAAAATCATCGATGGACATATTGGGACTTTTTGGGATTGTGGCGAAACCGACCTCGCCACGTGTCCTTGGAGGGGGCCGATTGCCCGCCTCTTGCCTTTGGACTATGGACCAGACTTTATGGGAATGTGATACCCCAGATAGCTATACCATGGAGCCTATTCATAATGAAAGACTATGGGAAATACTTTAGCTCCATGGCAATTGTACTGTGTGAGTAGGATCTGCACGCTATTCGGTAGTTTTGTGCGCGCAGATCCCAGCTATCTGGGGATAGGTGAAATGTCTGTGTGTTATGTGTAAAAGGTGAATTTATGTATTTTAAAGTGTTTTACTGTCTTTGTGTCCCCATGTGCTTAATGGAGTCTGTCTCTGTGCTGGGAGATAATTGAATTACTTCTCCAGCACAGAGAAGGCCCTGTAAACCTGGAAAGCTAGGGGTTTTAAAAGATACTTTACTAACTTTTGAACCCCTGGTTTTGAAGTTACAGATATTGTGTAAAAGTTATGTTTTAAACTGTATAATAAGTGGATTATCTCTCAGGCTAAGGGGAGGGGATTTGTGGGTTGTACCATATCTCGGATTGGTTATCTTATGCCTCCCCCTGGGTGTGGCCTGTATGTGTGAGATGGAAATAAAAGCCAGGCTGGATGAGCCAGTCCAGAGTTCCTGTTTTACCCTCAAAGTGATGTGTCGTCTCATTATTGGGGGAAGGATTTATTGCATGCTGTTCCAGTTGACTGCTAGGAGTACAAGCCTATTCGCATGGTTCCTATTCAATGGTCTACAGCATTCATATGCTTGGGAGAATTTAAAAGGTTTCTCGGATTCGGTGATTGTGGTGTCTGCCAGAGTGCTTGGAGTCCTCAGGAAGCACTAGGAGCATCCATTAACGGAGGTACCAAGTCGGGGTGCCAGGCGATCCGTTACAATATTAAAAAAATCACCTAGATTGGTTCATTGGAATTGGAATTTGGTCGACCGCACACGAGGATCCTGCCCAGAATGAGTTCCATGAAATTTGGCTGTGCGGTCTCTTTCGGGAAGTCTAAAGAATGAACAAATCCACAAACGGTTCCCCTGGCTCATAGGTAGCGTTTATTCCCCTAGTTTGTGGGAACATACCTACTGAATAGAGCTCTCCTGGCTGGTTGCGAAATTGACCGGCGTTCAGGAAATTGAGTGTACGATTTTAGTTCCAGAAACTCTACGACCAAGTCCCGCTGCCTCCTTTCGTACGAAAAGATGGAGCACTTAATTTGCGGTCTTCTTTATAGTTAATGAGCCAGGGGGTGCTTGGTGTTCGGTAGTTTTATCTACCGAACGAAAAAAAATCTAAATTACTAAATGCAAGAGTAGTTTCTTCCATTTACGCGTCAGGAGGGCGATACCATTTATGTGGCAGGAGGGTGATACCATTTATGCGGCAGCAAAGCGGTAACATTTATATGGCAGCACGGAAATACCATTTATGCATCAGGAGAGTTATACCATTTATGCAGCAGCAAAGCGATACCATTTTACGGCAGCATAGGATACCATTTATGCAGCAGGAGGGCGATACCATTTATGCATCAGGAGGGCGATACCATATACGGCAGCATGGCGATACCATTTATGCTGCAGTAGGACGATACCATTTATGCAGCAGGAGGGCGATACCATTATACGGCAGCATGGCGATACCATTTATGCAGCAGGAAGTCGATACCATTTATGCAGCAGGAGGGCGATACCATATACGGCAGCATGGCGATACCATTTAAGCGGCAGGAGGGCAATACCATTTATGCGGCTGCACGGCAATACCATTTATGCAGCAGGAGGAAGATAGAATATAGCTTGGAGGAAAGACGAGACAGGGGGGATATGATAGAAACATTTAAATACATAAAGGGAATCAACACAGTAAAGGAGGAGACTATATTTAAAAGAAGAAAAACTACCACAACCAGAGGACATAGTCTTAAATTAGAGGGACAAAGGTTTAAAAATAATATCAGGAAGTATTACTTTACTGAGAGGGTAGTGGATGCATGGAATAGCCTTCCAGCTGAAGTGGTAGAGGTTAACACAGTAAAGGAGTTTAAGCATGCGTGGGATAGGCATAAGGCTATCCTAACTATAAGATAATGCCAGGGACTAATGAAAGTATTTAGAAAACTGGGCAGACTAGATGGGCCGAATGGTTCTTATCTGCCGTCACATTCTATGTTTCTATGTTTCTAGAATGTATGCGGCAGGATGGCGATACCATTTATGCGGCAGCAAGGGGGGAGCGTTTATGCGGCAGGATGGCAATACCATTTATGCGGCAGCACAGTGATATCATTTATGCAGCAGGAGGGAGATACAATTTCTGCGGCAGCTCAGAGATACCATTTAAGCGGCAGGAGGGCAATACCATTTATGCGGCAGGTGGACGATAGAATGTATGCGGCAGGAGGGCAATACCATTTATGTGGCAGTGTTGGGGGGCATTTATGCGGCAAGAGGGTGATACCTTCTATGCAGCAGGAGGGTGATTGAATGAATGCGATAGGAGGGCGATACCATTAATGCGGCAGGAGGGCGATACCATTTATGCAGCAGGAGGGTGATATAATTTATGCAGCAGGAGGGTGATACCATTTACGCCGCAGCACAGCGATACAATTTATGCGGCAGTAGGGCGATACCATTTATGCGGCAGGAGGGCGATACCTATTATGCAGCAGCACAGTGATGCTATTTATGCAGAAGGAGGGCAATACCATTTATTCGGCAGTAGGGCAATACCATTTATGTGGCAGTAGGGCGATACTATTTATGTGGCAGGAAGTCGATACCATTTATGCAGCAGGACGTCGATACCATTTATGTGGCAGTAGGGCGATACCATTTATGTAGCAGGACAGAGCTACCATGTATGCGGCAGGAGGGCGATAGCATTTATGCGTCAGCACAGCGATACCATTTGTGCGGCAGGAGGGCAATAGAATGCATGCGGCAGGAGGGCGATTCCATTTATACAGCAGGACAGAGCTACCATGTATGCGGCAGGAGGGCGATACCATTTATGCGGCAGGAGGGCAATAGAATGTATGCGGCAGTAGGGCGATACCATTTATGCTTCAGGAGGGCGATTCCATTTATGCAGCAGGACAGAGCTACCATGTATGCGGCAGAAGGGCGATAGCATTTATGCGTCAGCACAGCGATACCATTTGTGCGGCAGGAGGGCAATAGAATGTATGCGGCAGGAGTGCGATTCCATTTATACAGCAGGACAGAGCTACCATGTATGCGGCAGGAGGGCGATACCATTTATGCGGCAGGAGGGCAATAGAATGTATGCGGCAGTAGGGCGATACCATTTATGCTTCAGGAGGGCGATTCCATTTATGCAGCAGGACAGAGCTACCATGTATGCGGCAGGAGGGCGATAGCATTTATGCGTCAGCACAGCGATACCATTTGTGCGGCAGGAGGGCAATAGAATGTATGCGGCAGGAGGGCGATTCCATTTATGCAGCAGGACAGAGCTACCATGTATGCGGCAGGAGGGGGATTCAATTTATGCAGCAGGACAGAGCTACCATGTATGCGGCAGGAGGGCGATACCATTTATGCGGGAGGAGGGCAATAGAATGTATGCGGCAGTAAGGCGATACCATTTATGCGTCAGGAGGGCGATAGCATTTCTGCGGCAGCACAGCGATACCATTTGTGCGGCAGGAGGGCAATAGAATGTATGCGGCAGGAGGGCGATACCATTTATGCAGCAGGACAGAGCTACCATGTATGCGGCAGGAGGGCGATTCCATTTATGCAGCAGGACAGAGTTACCATTTGTTATAAAAATAGATAATTTATTGTGACATTTTAAAATATAATATTAATGTGACTGCATTTTCTGTAGTAATTCCTAATATGACAGCTTGTAATACTACAATTGAACTCACAACTTACAATGGGACTTTGTACATATAGAAAGTAAAATAATTATTGAATCTTCCCTGTCACCTATGTTTTTAAGACACGTGCTTACCAACCATTTATCTTTTACTAAGATAGCATGTACTAACGCGTTACTGTCAGTTTTTGACATAGTCACTTGACATGTTTCAGAGCCATGTTTAAGGTACTCGATCCCACACAAAGCATTGGTAGAATCGTACACAAAAGGTTTTCCATCACATTGGAAATTATTGTCTTTGAATTTCTCACAGTCATTCAAAATGGGTATTGAATACCAATCTGGTACCCATGGTTGAAAAGCCAAAACATCTGGGGTTTGGACTTTTACATGGATATTGTCCTTCCATGTACCGACGTTGTAAATTGTTTTGAAAAATGTTTTGGGAGTTACATATGGTATGGCCAATAAAAAGCAAATCTCCATACGTTCCGGATCAATTAAGAGAGGTATAGCACTCCCCATCTCAAAGGCCAGATTTAATTGCATAGGCTCAATTGTTTCTCCATCCACATTGGCAAGCATCGCATGAACAATATCCTTGGATACAAAATACAGAGGTATGCGTCCCCCTGCCAATTCGATCATTCCAGTTTGCACTTCGTCAAGAAAAGCAAGTGTGTGGAACAATATCGGGTCATGCAGAAATAGAAGTTCACGCTTAAATAAGTCATGACTTTGGTGCAACTCAGTGGATTTGGCAATTAACTCCGAATGCAAATTTGTTGTAACAACTGTGTCTTGCACAATAGTTAACACGTCTTGGAGAAGTGTTCTTTGCTGTTTTATCACCTGATGAATATTGTTAATGTGTTGTTTTAGCGCATACATTTCCATATCCAGCTTTTGGACAGTAATAGAGTTGGCTGCAGACATTCCGGTTGCGACAACTGCACCAACAGTGGCACAAACTAATGCAACAATTATAGCGGTGAGGAACCTTTTGGGTCGGTTGCTCATCGAAATAGAACTGGATACAAATGGTTTCCGGGCTTGCTCCAAGATGTTTTGTACACGGTCCTGTGCTCTTTGGAGGTGCATCTGGTACCAAGTCTGTAACTCAGGAAGCTGCATCGATGAAATGTTGTACGCCTGCTCGATAAAATCTTGGGGTCCAAGCTGACGAACAAACGTTGGGTCAGGATCCTCTTCTCTGTCAAGATGAACCCTAGTGTCTCTTGAATCAGGATGCCGGAGGATGGTCCCATCTCTGCGATCGGGTCGGTCCGTAGCTCTTGGCACAGGAGCAGTATGATCCAGAAACACGCCACATCCTTCTTGGACATCTTTCGACAGTCACGGATCAGGAACTCATTTCAGACTTATCTACTAATGATTCAAGGTTTGTTAAGTATACAAACTTATAACAGTATGACATCACTTGGCCTAGGACAACACATTATTACGATTCATCAACATATGTATTCTCTCTAATTCTATTTTTATAACTTCATCCCTCACTACATTTATTACTGACTCCTCAGCAATATGCCTATAGCAGTTAAACAAGCTAGTAACCTGCTTAGAAAATTTAGTTATTGGATGGCAAGGAAATGGTTAATGACATGAACATACATGAGATCATGGCACATCACAACATTTCACATCATACAATACCACGTGAATCAAGCATTCATCCAGGTTAGTCGTTCACCCTTCTGCATCCGAATCCACACCTATAATCCTTAATTGAGATTTAGGATGACAAGCACGCAACTGGTTAATGTGAACCCACTTTTCAATAAAATCACCATCCTTAGGAATTTTTATCTTATACGCTACTGGGGAAATTTTGTCAATGATGACATATGGCCCTTTCCAAGAAGGTAAAAATGTATTTTCCTTGACTTGATTTCGCGCAAAATTATACAGATAGACTTGATCTGTTATCTCATATTCCTTTTTCGTGGTTTTTAAATCATAGTAGGTCTTAACCCCTGTTGCTGCTTTTTCTAGATTCTTTTGGGCAAAAGCAAACGCATGCTGTAAATGCTTGCACAAATCTTCGATATACTGATGTGTAGTGGCAGCGTTGATCAAATTATGATCTGAAGTACGATATAATAAATGCTGTGGTAAAACCATCTTTCTTCCTGTCATCAATTCAAAAGGTGACAATTTGGTAGCAGTGGTAGGTATAGCTCTAATCGCCATTAAAACTAGGGGCAGTTTAATGTCCCAGTCTTTACCAGACTCCTTAACATACTTCTTCAGAATATTAACGATAGACTGGTTATATCGCTCTACCCCCCCGCTAGATGCAGCGCGGTATGCAATATGTAGCTTTCGTTTAACACCTAGAATGTTCCACATCTTAGCCATTACTTTGCTGGTAAAATGACTACCTCTGTCTGACTCAATTCTTTGAGGCAGACCGAACCTGGAAAAGACATGGTTAATCAACAAAGTGGTGCACACGGTACTCGTGTTCTCTTTTCAAGGCAAACACTCTATCCACTTTGTGTACATACATGTAACGGTTAACATGTATTTGTTACCTCTTGAAGATCTTGTTACAGGACCTATAAAGTCAATTTGAATATCAGACCAGGGTAATGACACCCCCCTCTTCTGAAGTGGTGCACGATGGGTTGGACCATGGGGTTGATATTGCGGACAAATCAAGCATCCCTGACAGTATGTCTTAACATCTCTTAACATGTGTGGCCAATATGCATAATCACGCAATATCTCATATGTGATCTTATCACCACGATGCCCAGATGTAGGTGCATCATGTGCGTATTGGAGCATTAACCCTCGGTATACAGTTGGGACTACCCATTGTTGAATACCATGTTTAGAAGTTCTGACTAGCAACCCATCCATGATACTAAATTGGACTTTATATCTCATCAAGATTCTTATATCGTCATTATTTTTGCAATCCTCATCTGTGATGGGATTGGCAGTAGGGTCTTCTATATGTTTATAGAATATACCTATGACAGGATCATTCTTCTGACTGGTAATCAGGTCCTCACTAGGAGCTTCAGGACTCCATTGCACGACATTTAAGTCGGCATTATCTCTAGCCTGTCGTCTAGTTATGGCTTCAACGTGAATTGAACCCATAAGATCATCAATGTTCAGGGTTTCACCATTGATGGCTGCTTGTTTTGCCAGTGAATCGGCTAAGTCATTACCATCCTTGTCAATACCTTCTATCTTAGAATGGCCTTTGGTTTTCTTCCAGTACATGGTTAAACCATGTTCCTTAACCAACTCATCGATTTTACAAAACAATTTCCCATGTTTAACAGGTTTGTTATTGCTTTTCAGCATTTGGTTACGTTTCCAGCTAGGTTATAATAACAAATTCTGTGATACCATATTCTATTACCATTTGAATGGTCTTATATACTGCACAGAGTTCGGCTATCTGACTGCTTTTGGGACCAATATTGTATCCTATAGATACATTGGGATAATCACCTATCCAGGCGATTCCGATACCTGCAACTAACTAGAGAGATTACCGTCTCTAATTCTTTCACTCTGCAGATACTGTAGAGGTTGGTGAGCTGTTTCTACAATTATTTTCTCACCTTGGATATAGCTACGAAAATTTTGTAGTGCCCAAACAGTCGACAATAACGCCTTCTCACACGTGTTGAATTTAACTTCAACAGGTGACAAAGTCTTGCTAGCATATGCAATAACTTTGTTTAAACTGTCCTGCTTCTGATACAGAACAGCACTGATGCTTAAATCGGTATAACCTGTCTCCAGATAGAAGGGTTTACCCCCCTCTGGGTATGCTAAACAGGGTGCCTGAGTGAGCTTACTCCTCAGTTCACTTACCGCTTGGTCCTGAGGCTCCCCCCAGTTCCAGGTAGTTTCCTTTTTAAGCAGGTGTAAGAGTGGTTTCGCTATTTCTGCATAGTTATCTATAAACTTACGGGAGTAATTAGTCATACCAAGGAACGATCTTAATTCCCTGATGTTTGAAGGTGTTTTAGCCTTTAGTACGGCTTCAACCTTCTTCCTCTGGGGATTTAATCCTTCAGAGGTTACCTCATGTCCAAGGAAGTTGACATGGGTGCGACACCATTGTGCCTTTTGTAAAGACAGTTTAATCCCTGCCTCTCTTAACTGAGTGAGAACATGTCTAATCTGTATGATATGCTTATCAAAGGAAGTGCTTTTCAGCAAGACATCGTCGACATATGATAACGTTCCTCTCTCGAGTGCGTCAGGCATAGCTTTATGCATGAACACAGCGAATTCATGACCAGAGTTCATGTAACCGAAGGGCATACGGGTCCAGGTATACTGTTGCTTTCCAAATGTGAAGGCCAATTTGTATTGATCTTCATTATGGACTGGTACAGTCCAATATCCCTGCGCACAGTCAATGGCAGTGAATATTTTGGATCCCTGCATTTGTACCAAACATTGGTCTATGTATGGCACTGGCCAACCAGACATATAGACGCATTTATTTAGCTGTCGTAAGTCAGCGCATAAACGCCATTGTCCATTAGGTTTCAGAATCCCCAAGATCGGATTATTATACGAACTGTGCACTGGACGTATAATGCCCCTTTCCTTTAAATTCTGAATGATATCTTGTAGACCATCATATGACGCTAATGGGAGTCTATATTGTTTGATAAATACAGGTGGTAAATTTGGATCAGTTTGTATTCTGGCTACGTGGAGGTTAGTTAACCCACAGTCGTAGGAATCTTTGGCAAAAATATCTTGGAATTCCAAAAGGATTTCCTTTAGCTGCTGTCGCTCAGCATCGTTGGAGCAACCGTCAGCTAAAGATATTTGCTCTTCTAGCCTTTCCTGAAATCCTGGAAAGATTTCAGGCTGGCCTATCTCATAAGCTTCTTCAAGCCTAGAAGTTAGGTCAGTTCAGTGTTGACTTACCTTTTCTCTTTGGTCGTGATACTCTTGTGATTCCTGCTCATTGAGCGGATGATCGAAGGTTATTGATGCTTCTTCGATTTTACACGAGCCGTCTTCGACATTGAAGGGATATACAGATAGGATAGT
Organism: Pelobates fuscus; assembly: GCF_036172605.1. Taxonomy (NCBI): domain Eukaryota; kingdom Metazoa; phylum Chordata; class Amphibia; order Anura; family Pelobatidae; genus Pelobates; species Pelobates fuscus. The sequence goes on along the minus strand of NC_086318.1, from coordinate 5,832,352 downwards.
GAATAATCCTTCTGAGGAGGAATGGAATATTTGATCGACAATTTCGTCCTCAGTTAAGTATTCTTCAGGGATGAGGCCTATAATTTGGTTTTGGAAACCAAATGTATAGTACTCAGCATCCAATGCTAGACCTAATAATGTTCCTTTTGGTAAAGTAACACTATTGGGTGTAACATTGTTAATCATGATATAGGTGGAATTCTTACCAATACTTACCATTGGTGTATGCGTTACCACCATCCCTAATTGTTGTATCCTGTTGGGTAAACAGATTAGGGCATCAGAGTTTTCTAATCTCTGACCCTCCTTGACCTGTATGGGTAGAAGAAAGTTACTTGTCCCTTGTGGAATGGTTATGTCATCAGGAACTTGGATACTTACCGCATATGGGAGTATTTGTCCTGATTTCAGGGCGTTTTCCTCGTGTAGGTATCCACAAAGATTGCCTTTTAACCTTGTCCACAAGTTGGAATTAATCAGGTAAAGGTGTATGGCAAAGCGATGTATGACATCATTGCCAATGTAAACCTGATAGCGAGGTTCGTCTATCACTAGGAATACATGTTTAACTGTCTTATTTCCAATGGAAATAGATAGTAAACATTTTGCTATCACATTGTGACTCTCTGATTCGCCATCCAGGTTCTGGATCCACCTGTCATGTGGGGAAGCGTACCTGATCATTTTAGGATTAGCGATCTGCTTTAACAGACTTCTGCTAATATAGCTGTTCTCACTCTTTAAGTCCAGCTTTGCATTCCTACTTCTTCCTAAGTCATTTATCTGAATAGGAAAGAATAAGTTGTTATCAACTCTTTCAATTCTGGCAAGGAATTGAGCATGACCTGCCAGATCTAGAGATTCAACATAGTCCCTGTGGAGAGAAATGGTTAAAACATCACCTTCCAGAGAGACATTCTGGATCCTCTCTGGAGCAATTCTTACGGAATGCTCATCTACAGGTGCGATTGCATCATTCACCTGCAGGATAGTCACGTCAGGTGACTGACTATTCCTAAAATGTACCTCTATCGAGTCAGGTCTTTCTTCTATCACATGGCAGTTACGATCAGATTGTACATGTGATTTCTCATAGGTTATAGGAACCTTAGCTTGTGACCATACAATTCCATTCACACAGTCAATAATTGTGTTAAGCCTTCTGAGTATGTCTATACCCAGGATCAGTCGGTTATAGGGGAGATCTACCACTATCACCGGGTGTCTAAAGGTTTTGTTACCTATTTTAAACTTTAACCAAGTATTGGCAATAACATGAAGTGCATTTCCTCCAACGCTCAACAGAGCATTGGGGAAATCTCTTAGCTTCGGCTTATCCGTTGCTAAGTCCATTACCTGCTGGAAGTAGGTATTGGATAAGATCGTGGCTTGTGAACCAGTATCTATTAACCCTTTGAAGGGCTGGGGTAGCGAATCCTGTATTTCTACAGACATGTAGTACCTTCCTTCATGTTCTTCTAATTCACATAAGAATTTAGAATGTGTCAACATATTACTTGTTTTCCATACATTACCGGTCACAGCAGTAGTTTCTACCTGTACTGAGGAATGCTCAGTCTTACCCACAGGCCCATCCTTTTTAGGATTATCTTGAACTGTCAAGCGGGAACTAGTGGTCGGCATCTCATCAGTTAACCCTTTCAGGGCTGGATCCTGGAAACTAGTGGTTGCTGGGGCTATTTTAGCCTTTGGCTGAAATGAAAAAACAGAGGAACACGTTGCGCCTCCTTCACCCGGAAGTGAAGTGACGGGATAGGCAATAGGTTTCCTAACACAACTATCGTTTATTTGACTGTTAGTACCTGGAAAGGAAACAGGGTTAGGCATTACATCTACTGACAACCTATCCTGTTTAGTCACTGTAGCTATATTTGCTGCGGCACTAGTTGCACAGGTGGCTCTGCAATTGGAGCTGTCCCTAAAAAAGGATTGATAGCAAAGGCTCGGTTAATCTTTATTTCCTCCATTAATTTGCCCATCTGGTCAGTCAATTGACCAACCTGACGACGCAAATTATTTCCCCCATTGCCGTTTTGTCTTTGACCATTAGAGTTTGGCTGGGATGGCTGAGACTGCTGGGACTTACTGGAATCAGATTGGTTGTTTCTGTTTCCATATCTCCTATTTCCCTGAGGATTCCTTCTCCATTGGGAATTGCCTTGGTTTTTATTAACCCAGGGGCGTTTATTCCCATTGGCATTGGATTTTTCAGAGTTATTGTCAGAGGAGTTTGCAGAATTGCTTCTGGCGTTTTCCTGTTTCTGAGGCTTTGGTGTTTTCAAAACCTCAGAATAGGTCCTCTTTTTCTGTTGGGTTTCTAAACCTAACTGAATTTTTGTCTCTGACACCATTTTATCACCAGGTTTCTTAACCTTTAGCTGATTTTCGTCATGTGCATGGTATACAATTTCATGTACTAGCCATTCTAATGGTAACTTACAGTCATAATCTCTTGCTAGATTCATCTGTATGTTTACTGGCATGGCATGAAAATACAGATCTTTGAAATCTGTGCTTTCATACCTGGGTTTTCTTTGGGCCACGGAGTATGCATTCTTAAGTATTACTAAAAATTATCTGGGGCTTTGATCTGGACGGCACTTTAAGTTATAAAGCGCCTTCTTTGCAGAAGCAACGGTTTTATACTTACCATATTCCATGATTATGGAATATGCTAAATACAATATTTCATCTTGGACCAGGACATTAACTGTGTAGCTTGAAGACTTTCTAGATAAACACGGCACATTGAATCAAAGGTCCATGTAATGAACCATTTCTTATGAATGTCATCATACATGCCCAATGAATTCATTGCTCTATCATAATTTTCCAGATGTTCAGATATGTTTGCTGAACCTCTAGAAAATTGTGGGACAGTCTCTCTAAGGAATTTAACAACCTTTGGCGATTCATAAACAGGCGTCGTTGATTTACGACCTCTGTTTCTGTGTAAGCGTCTATGTGATCTGGCTGCTGGAGAGGAATTAGACCCGTACAACAGTGCAGATGGCATATCAGTCACATGGCCTTCAGAGTGGACAGTGCAATCACTTTCACTCCCATCACTCTGAGCTTCTTGTTCACTGTCACAATTCTGATCAGGATCAGAATCCTACCAGTGCACAGAACCATGTCTGTTTTCATTCCTAGCAACCTGAGTCTGAATCCCTCTGTCAAGTTTGGCCAGGACAGTCTTTTCAAACTGTTCTGCCAAAGATTGCCAAGAATCTACAGGTGTTTTCTTAGAATTACTCACATCTTTTCTTACAGACTGTTTTATGAAAACCTGGTTTGGTGTGGGAAAATCATAACAAGGAGGGGATTTATAGATAGTATTTTCTTGCATTTTTGTGCAACTTTTTGGCACAGAATGATGGCTACTAACCTCACTGTCTGATTTCAGACTCTCCTTTTCATACTCATCCAATTGCGTTTTAAGCGGATTTATTTCCTGTGCATATTTATCCATCAAGGCTTTCATTTCTTTTTCATGATCAGCCTGACGAGTGTTATGCTCAGCAAGTAAATCTTGGTATTTCCCATCTTGAATGCCAAATTGTTCACTGTACGTGTCCAGTTTGGTATTCAATACCTTGTTTTCATCTAACGCCTTAAGAAGTGCTGTCATAAAGAAAGGCCAAGAGTGTATTATGTACCCCATTTTTTTCTCTATGTTCTTTTGTTCAGCAATTACTTTAAGATGTGTTAGTATGTGTTCATCAGTTATCATCGTGCATTTAGCATCCCATTCTATGCGTTTTAACCAAACATCATAGCTTAAATCATTTTTCATATGTTTATGAATATGGATTAGAGCATTTTTTCTTAGGTCTTCAATTATTTCACAATTATCTGTTACAGATTTATCGCTGCCGCTGGCCATATTTTATACAGTGATTTAATCTCAATACAAAACTCTTTTTTCCTATATCAAGATTAATATTGCATGAATTACAAATATTATTATTGTATATGGAATATAATTTCAACTTAAACGATCTCAGCAGCGTGCCTCCAATTTGTGGGGATATTTATGGGATAATAATAGTAAACAGATGAGAATTGCCCACGATTTTCAATTCTCAGATCCCAAAGATCATTATCGTTATAAGTAAAATGTATATCATATAATAAATCCCAATTTGTTATAAAAATAGATAATTTATTGTGACATTTTAAAATATAATATTAAGTAACATGCGTGATAATAATCAATGGAAATTCAGTATAACATGAATATGCAATACAAAGTGGTAATACATTTCCTGGTTAATACAGTCTTATCTATAGCATTAGCTGTCAAGAGATTTATCACCCTTTCACAGAGAGACTAGAGCAATAAAAACTTTCAGCTGGCAGTTAGAAATATGCTTTCAATGCTGGCTAGACTTCTTCTAGGGATTTAAGATCTATTCCTATGTAATTTTAAATAAAATAACATTTAACCAGTCCATTAGCCACCTCCTTGATCCATCCAATGAGAAATCTTACTATGTTATATAAGCTGATTTTAATTGATTTGCCTAACAGATATTTTATCTTATTTTAGAGCAAATCAATACAGCTGGATAAATGTCACGATATTCTAACATGTGATATTAATCACATAAATACAATGTTATCGTTTTTACCTGCAGAGTAAAAAGTTTAAAATATATTCCTTATTACTAAGATTTCTAAATATGAAATCTAATCATGATTTATCCAGTCATATATCATGCTATTAATTTTAATTAATTTTAATAAATTAATGGAAGCCAGTATATTTACCAGTTAAGTAGATATTTTCTCATCAGATATTCTCAGGTAGCTTGTTTGTCATGGGTCTCTTTCTCTGCATGGAGTGTAAGAGTTTCTGAGTGTCATAGGCTTCTCTGCATTGTCCGATTCTGCCTCTGCCTTGATCTCTATCTGAATCCTTGAATCCCTCTCTCTCTGAATGCTTGACTTTTTAAAGGGGAAACTTTGTCTGTTCGTCAGTGGCTAATTACCCAATGAGAACACTGTGGGTGTGGTTTCTTTCTAGGTAATCATTTTAGTATTTGGACTCAAGATGGCAGTCTTGTCCCACTAAACATACCTATCCAGGAAAGAGTTAACTTTTCCTGGTGGTTATTTTGACGTCATTTACGTTATCTATATGGTTACTATATTTCAATTTTGCTCGTCAGATCAAAGGGTCTTTCTCAGACTATGTGACTGCATTTTCTGTAGTAATTCCTAATATGACAGCTTGTAATACTACAATTGAACTCAAAACTTACAATGGGACTTTGTACATATAGAAAGTAAAATAATTATTGAATCTTCCCTGTCACCTATGTCTGGGTTTAGAATTTATTCTATTTCATTAGCAATTAGACAGTCTGTCCATACCCCGCTCTCAATGTCTTATCTATTTGGTTTGTTTATACTACACATTCCATTCAGTTCGGGCAAAGCAGTCAGTTTTACAGGAGGGATAGAAATGCTGTGTCTCTTTGTTAACTTGAAACAAAATGGAGTCTGGTATGTCCAGATTACTTCAGAATATACACTTTGTATTTCTATCATAGCACAAAATGTCTGCCGATATATATACCCTGACAACAGCGATACCATTTGTGCGGCAGGAGGGCAATAGAATGTATGCGGCAGGAGGGCGATACCATTTATGCGGCAGGAGGGCAATAGAATGTATGCGGCAGGAGGGCAATACCATTTATGCGTCAGGAGGGCGATAGAATGTATGCGGCAGTAGGGCGATACCATTTATGCGTCAGGAGGGCGATAAAATGTATGCGGCAGTAGGGCGATTCCATTTATGTGGCAACACAGCGATAGCGTTTATGCGGCAGAAGGAGCAATATAATTTATGCGGCAGAAGGAGCAATATAATTTATGCGGCAGAAGGAGCAATATAATTTATGCGGCAGCACAACAATAGTTTCTTTCACTTGGTTAAAGATACCCTTTTTGGTCTCACTTTTATCATACGATGTTCACATGGTACTACCAACACACACCTAGAACAATACTTGGTCTGCTTCGCCAACAGATACCGATCACCCAAAATGGTGTTTGGCATGATGACACACGCAGTTCATCTTTCCCTCTCGTGCTAGCGACATCCTTTCCCAGAGGCGAGCGTTCACAGACCCTGGGACCTTCTAAACACTGCGTAATATTTACATTGAAGAAAGAGCAGCCAGGCTGTTACGGTGATAATCATTTATTAAATATTTGGCAGATGACATGACTTCAAGGTTACAGTGTCCCACATGTGCAGGGTATCCATTCATAACACTTACACTCACCTTGTATACCTTCCAAATATTATTAACATAATAATACCCAGTACCACAGACGCGGGAGGCCAACAGGAAACCCAGCTGTTGGTGGAAAAACTCCCATCATCATTAGCCAGCCCTGGCAACAGGACTTGCAGTCTTTTCCAATCTGGAGATCTACACCTATTAAAGGTGGAATACATTTCCGAGCCTTTGACACCAAATCTAGGATTTAAATTATAAAAATGTATATAGAGCAACATTCAATGCAACCTCATAGGAGCAAAATCATTTGTTTTTATTTGTCACAATGAAAGGGACCGAGACATTAAAGGACCACTCTAGGCACCCAGACCACTTCAGCTTAATGGTCCAGCTAGCTTTTACCCTTTTTTTTATAAACATAGCAGTTTCAGAGAAACTGCTATGTTTATACTGAGGGTTAAGCCAGCCTCCAGAGCCTCTAGTGGCTGTCTCATTGACAGCCGCTAGAGGCGCTTGCGTGCTGCTCACTGTGAAAATCACAGCGAGAGCACGCAAGCGTCCATAGGAAAGCATTATGAATGCTTTCCTATGCGCCTGGCTGAATGCGAGCGCGGCTCCTGCCGCGCATGCGCATTCAGCCGATGACGTCGCGAGGAAGAAGAGGAGGAGGAGGAAAGCTCCCCGCCCGGCGCTGGAGAAAGAGGTAAGTTTAACCCCTTCCTCCCCCCAGAGCCCGGCGGGAGTGGGTCCCTGAGGGTGGGGGCACCCTCAGGGCACTCTAGTGCCAGGAAAACGTGTATGTTTTCCTGGCACTAGAGTGGTCCTTTAAGGCTAGTGATACAGCACGCCCCATTCTGTATTACACACGGGCTAATGATATAGCACGTCCAGTTCTGTATTACACATGGGCTAATGATATAGCACGCCCAGTTCTGTATTACACACGGGCTAATGATATAGCACGCCCAGTTCTGTATTACACATGGGCTAATGATATGGCACGTCCAGTTCTGTATTACACATGGGCTAATGATATAGCACGTCCAGTTCTGTATTACACATGGACTAATGATATAGCAAGCCCAGTTCTGTATTACACATGGGCTAATGATTTAGCACGTCCAGTTCTGTATTACACATGGACTAATGATACAGCACGTCCAGTTCTGTATTACACATGGACTAATGATATAGCACGCCCAGTTCTGTATTACACATGGGCTAATGATATAGCACGCCCAGTTCTGTATTACACATGGGCTAATGATATAGCACGTCCAGTTCTGTTTTACACATGGACTAATGATATAGCACGTCCAGTTCTGTATTACACATGGGCTAATGATATAGCACGCCCAGTTCTGTATTACACACAGGCTAATGATATAGCACGTCCAGTTCTGTATTACACATGGGCTAATGATATAGCAAGCCCAGTTCTGTATTACACATGGACTAATGATATAGCACGCCCAGTTCTGTATTACACATGGGCTAATGATATAGCACGTCCAGTTCTGTATTACACATGGGCTAATGATATAGCACGTCCAGTTCTGTATTACACATGGACTAATGATATAGCAAGCCCAGTTCTGTATTACACATGGGCTAATGATATAGCACGCCCAGTTCTGTATTACACATGGGCTAATGATATAGCACGTCCAGTTCTGTATTACACATGGACTAATGATATAGCACGTCCAGTTCTGTATTACACATGGGCTAATGATATAGCACGCCCAGTTCTGTATTACACATGGGCTAATGATATAGCAAGCCCAGTTCTGTATTACACATGGACTAATGATATAGCACGCCCAGTTCTGTATTACACACAGGCTAATGATATAGCACGTCCAGTTCTGTATTACACATGGGCTAATGATATAGCACGCCCAGTTCTGTATTACACATGGGCTAATGATATAGCACGCCCAGTTCTGTATTACACATGGGCTAATGATATAGCACGCCCAGTTCTGTATTACACACGGGTTAATGATATAGCACGCCCAGTTCTGTATTACACATGGGCTAGTGATATAGCACGCCCCATTCTGTATTACACATGGGCTAATGATATAGCACGCCCAGTTCTGTATTACACATGGGCTAGTGATCTAGCACGCCCCATTCTGTATTACACACGGGCTTCACATATAGCTTATCCCATTCTGATATACATGGAAACATTAGCTGCCAAAACAGTCTTGGTGGATTGTCTTACATGTACCGTCCACAAACCAGAGACCATTAGTAGCTGTTCATTGAAGTGGTCCAGCCACCTTAACAAACATATTATTAAGCGGAGGCTTATAAACCATTAATATGTTCAGTACTGTGCAGCCCATTATAAGCTTATTCAGACTTTTTAATGATAGAACTGGCATTGCAGTCCCTGTTTCTTACTCCTAACTCTGTAATAAGTTTTAGAACATGTGCTGGACCCAGGAAGTCAAGCAAGGAAACATGTATTCTCAGAATACTATAGGGTGCCCAGGCTAATGGTATTATTAACACCATGTTAACATATATGTAAAAAATCATGAATACAGCATTGCAAAATGTTTCTACTGACTGATATAAGGTATTCACTTAATTCTAGAATTATTGAGTTGTGGCCAATGACAAAGGAGACGATTTAAAACTCCTTAGGGTCTGGACCCTGGTCATGCAGTGAGGGCTTGCTTTAATCCGTTATGATTTCAGGATAATTAGCCGCAGACAGATCATGCAGCTGGGAACACCACACTAAGCTTACTAGTTAATTAGTAGGTAGAAAGCCCGAGTTTGGGAATACATGGTAACAGGTTATGTTGTGAAAGGTGTGTGGTACGTTATAAAAGGGTTTTATATTTAGTGATTTCTTTTTTATTTTGTTTCCATTGTGAGACAGTCTTCACTTGTAGATAACTAGAGACAAACAAACCTCCTGAGTATAGATTGAGGAACACTTCGGGTAGGTTAGTAGAGATCAGAGAGTCCTCGAGTAGGTTACAAGAGATCAGAGAGTCTTCGGGTAGGTTACAAGAGATCAGAGAGTCATCAGGTAGGTTACAAGAGATCAGATAGTCCTTGGGTAGGTTACAAGAGATCAGATAGTCCTCGGGTAGGTTACAAGTGACGTGCAAGCCCATGGTAGATAACAAGAGGTAAGCATGTCCCAGGTAGGATACCAGTAAGATAAGTGAACACCTGGGTAGAAAGCTACAGATGAGTGAGCCCCAAGTAAATAGGAGGTGAGAAAGCACCACGGTAGGTTATCAGAGACAAGTGAGCACCTTGGAAGATAACTACAGATGAGCAAGCTCCATGCAAACAACAAGAGGTGAGTGAGCTCCCATATAGATAACTAGATAGCCCTAGGTAAATAGCAAGAGGTGAGTGAGCCCTTGGGTAGATAACAAGAGATGAGTGAGCTTTGGGTATATAACAAGAGGTGAGCGGGCCCCAGGGTAGAGATAAGTATGTGAGATATGTATGTGAGCCCTACTGTAGTGATAAGGCAGTCCCTGGGTAGACAACCAGAGATAAGCGAGCCCTCTCATAGATAACTGCCGATAATCGAGCCCTAACATAGATAACTGGAGATAATAAAGCCCCCCCATAGATAACTGGAGACAATTGTGCCCTCACGTAGACAGAGATAAGTGAGCCCTCCCATAGACAGAGATAATAGAGTCCTTCCACAGACAGAGATAAGTGAGCCATCCCGTAGACAGAGATGTGTAAGCCCTACCATAACAACTGGAGATGAGTGAGATGCTGTGTATAACAAAAGCACATGGAGTCACTCTCAGCATAACCTGCTAAACAGCAGCCTATCCGCTTACCACTCATCCCTGATAACCTTGTTCTGTTGTCTCCCATCTGCTGTGCTCCATCCTCCAAAACACTGCTCCCATCCTCACGTACATACAGATCATTTAACTCATTTATGGAGCGTTCATATACAGAGCACCATGGTAATGGTCGTCCCTAGTCCTATAGTGGGTGAGACCCGTGGAGTTATAAGTAAAGTGCTTGGGGACCATCGTGCCCTTAGGAGACCAGGACTAAATTCCACTGAGTGTTTATGGGCTAACTATGTATCTTTTAGATGCCACCTAACTTCACCAGGGGCGAGGAAAGAGTGAGGGCATCCACCAGCCAATATCAGGTACAAATACCCTCCAACATTCCACAGATTTGCCATGTTTATTGTCTGTGGGGTTAGTGACTGTGTTAAGATTCAGTTTTTGATTTCCTTCCGGTAACTATTCAGGGGTTCAGTGCTAGCCAGGCTGAATTCAATGGGAACTTTAAGTAACATTTGAATTGGGAAAAATCAACAATTTCAGATATTGTAAAGTACAATTTGCAGTTTCTGTCCCCAGAGAACAAACCCACTGGGTGCTTGTTAAATTACTTGAGCAGATACCAGAAACAAGTCTGAATGCATCGTGTGATGAAGCACACATGGAGTTCTGTATTGAGAGAAACGTTATTCGGACAGTCTCCTACGTACTGTGTTCTCTCTCACGGAAGTAAGTAAGTCACACAATTTTGGATATTAACATATTCTTCCATTTTAGAAGAACCTCAAGCTGATAGTGGATCACAGTGTCTCAAGCCTCTCTGAAATCGAAGAGTAAATTGTAGGGTGGCCAGCAACCAAGGGGTCACACACATGCACGCACTCACAGACACACACACTCTTGTTCAAGCGTCACCCAGGACATGATTGAGCAGACCCAATAAAATGTGCAGTATGTTACACGGGGAACCAATCATGCACTAGTCATAAGGATGCCTGTCCAAAAGCCCTTCAGTCGGAGCAGCGACTCTCCTGATGCCTTGATCTTGGGTCACATCTCTGTTGGATGGTTGATGTGGCTGTTGAAATGTGGCTTTAAATTTTCAGAAGTACAACGATGTTTTAGAAGTGTGCCTGCAGGAAAGGAATATGTTACAATCACATACCCTAAACATCAATAGTGCCAACAAAATGTAGCAGTTGAAGGGTGCAAATGGAAGTCTAATTACGTTGTTGGGAATACTGGAATGAAATAGTGTAAAATTGGTGGACAGATCACAGACTATTCTGGGAATATAGAGCTATAGGATGGAATTGTAGGACAGATTACAGACTATTCTGGGAATATAGTGCTATAGGATGGAATTGTAGGACCGATTACAGACTATTCTGGGAATATAGAGCTATAGGATGGGATTGTAGGACAGATTACAGACTATTCTGGTAATATACAGCTATAGGATGGGATTGTAGGACCGATTACAGACTATTCTGGGAATATAGAGCTATAGGATGGAATTGTAGGACAGATTACAGACTATTCTGGGAATATAGTGCTATAGGATGGGATTGTAGGACAGATTACAGACTATTCTGGGAATATAGAGCTATAGGATGGAATTGTAGGACAGATTACAGACTATTCTGGGAATATAGAGCTATAGGATGGAATTGTAGGACAGATTACAGACTATTCTGGGAATATAGAGCTATAGGATGGAATTGTAGGACAGATTACAGACTATTCTGGGAATATAGAGCTATAGGATGGAATTGTAGGACAGATTACAGACTAGTCTGGGAATATAGAGCTATAGGATGGAATTGTAGGACAGATTACAGACTATTCTGGGAATATAGAGCTATAGGATGGAATTGTAGGACAGATTACAGACTATTCTGGGAATATAGAGCTATAGGATGGAATTGTAGGACAGATCACAGACAATTCTGGGAATATAGAGCTATAGGATGGGATTGTAGGACAGATTACAGACTATTCTGGTAATATACAGCTATAGGATGGGATTGTAGGACCGATTACAGACTATTCTGGGAATATAGAGCTATAGGATGGGATTGTAAGACAGATTACAGACTATTCTGGGAATATAGTGCTATAGGATGGAATTGTTGGACAGATTACAGACTATTCTGGGAATATAGAGCTATAGGATGGAATTTTAGGACAGATTACAGACTATTCTGGGAATAGAGAGCTATAGGATGGGATTGTAGGACAGACTACAGACTATTCTGGGAATATAGAGCTATAGGATGGAATTGTAGGACAGATTACAGACTATTTTGGGAATATAGAGCTATAGGATGGGATAGTAGGACAGATTACAGACTATTCTGGGAATATAGAGCTATAGGATGGAATTGTAGGACAGATTACAGACTATTCTGGGAATATAGAGCTATAGGATGGAATTGTAGGACAGATTACAGACTATTCTGGGAATATAGAGCTATAGGATGGAATTGTAGGACAGATCACAGACAATTCTGGGAATATAGAGCTATAGGATGGGATTGTAGGACAGATTACAGACTATTCTGGTAATATACAGCTATAGGATGGGATTGTAGGACCGATTACAGACTATTCTGGGAATATAGAGCTATAGGATGGGATTGTAGGACAGATTACAGACTATTCTGGGAATATAGTGCTATAGGATGGAATTGTTGGACAGATTACAGACTATTCTGGGAATATAGAGCTATAGGATGGAATTTTAGGACAGATTACAGACTATTCTGGGAATAGAGAGCTATAGGATGGGATTGTAGGACAGATTACAGACTATTTTGGGAATATAGAGCTATAGGATGGGATAGTAGGACAGATTACAGACTATTCTGGGAATATAGAGCTATAGGATGGAATTGTAGGACAGATTACAGACTATTTTGGGAATATAGAGCTATAGGATGGGATAGTAGGACAGATTACAGACTATTCTGGGAATATAGAGCTATAGGATGGAATTGTAGGACAGATTACAGACTATTCTGGGAATATAGAGCTATAGGATGGAATTGTAGGACAGATTACAGACTATTCTGGGAATATACAGCTATAGGATGGGATTGTAGGACCGATTACAGACTATTCTGGGAATATAGAGCTATAGGATGGAATTGTAGGACAGATTACAGACTATTCTGGGAATAGAGAGCTATAGGATGGAATTGTAGGACAGATTACAGACTATTCTTGGAATATAGAGCTATAGGATGGAATTGTAGGACAGATTACAGACTATTCTGGGAATATAGAGCTATAGGATGGAATTGTAGGACAGATTACAGACTATTCTGGGAATATACAGCTATAGGATGGTATTGTAGGACAGATTACAGACTATTCTGGGAATATAGAGCTATAGGATGGAATTGTAGGACAGATTACAGACTATTCTGGGAATATAGAGTTAAATAGTTACATAGAAACCTGGTATGCAATCCAAACATGACCATGCTTGCATGTGTATGAAGCAGGATCACGGTTTCCAGTTCTACATGTTAGTAGCAGATACTTTGTGGATGACAATGCAATCATGACCACCACAGCACACTTACTTGGATCACCATGCTGCTTTGTCCAGATGTTTAACCTGGAATGGAAATAAAAAAGAATTCTTAACAGACCAAACTGAATAGTATTTCATCTCACAAAAAACGTGTTATCCAGTCGGTTTAGTAAATCATTACACATGGAAACTGATCTACCTGATGTCTGCTTCACATTACTGAGTCTATGTCTTAACAACCTGGTCTGCTTTCAATGTGAAGCACATATTGAGGACATCACACACTGAAAGGGCAATCAATCAAGACCCTTGTTGATACTGACCATGTGGTACAAGGCTGAACAAGCCTGTTATCTTGCAATTCGTCCTGTCAAGATCACTGCTCAAAGAGAGATCTATCAGGTAGAAGCTCCAGTCTGCGAGGGAAAATAACAAACCTAGAACTGTTCGAGCTGTAGGATGGCGCAAGCCAGTTTGTTTATCTGTTTGTTTTATAACTTCCTGAAACTTGCCTTCTTGTTACTAACTATAGCGTGCCAACATGTACACACAGAGTTACAAGATAAACATACAACATATACATATATCTGGGCATAAATCTGTTACAATGCTGGACCAATTCCGAGAAAAATCCTATCACTTTGTTGGCTAGAGGCAAAAACAAAAAAAGCTAAGTAGCAGAAATTCAGTGGTTCCAAAGAGGAGTTATTGACACTTTAAGGGAACTGTTGGACACGTGGAAAGCTCAGCTACTGAAAGGTCTTGAAAACATTTTTCTAACAAAGAACCAAAACTTGATGTATTCAAGCAACATTAACAAATAAATCCTCATTACTCAATTAACGTTCTCACGGCTTGCGGTGACATTTTGTCACACAAATGTTATGCCCAAGGATACGTGTCCTCTTTCTTCAGACTACTTACCTTTTCATATGTTAACGAGCAAAACTAAGTCAACACATTTAGTGAGGTTACAGTGCGGAAGTTAAATATACAGGCACACTTCCTTTCTCTCTCTTCCTAAGTGTGGAAAGGTGTATCATTGAGTCCTAATTTGTATATAGTCTTAGTTGGAGTATATTGCTTGGCGTATAATGGAGTCTTGCTTGGCGTACAACGGAGTCTTGCCTGATGTACAACAGAGTCTTGCCTGATGTACAACAGAGTCTTGCCTGATGTACAACAGAGTCTTGCCTGATGTACAACAGAGTCTTGCCTGATGTACAACAGAGTCTTGCTTGGCGTACAACAGAGTCTTGCTTGGCGTACAACAGAGTCTTGCTTGGCGTACAACAGAGTCTTGCTTGGCGTACAACAGAGTCTTGCTTGGCGTACAACAGAGTCTTGCTTGGCGTATAATGGAGTCCTGATCTGTATATAATCTTAGTATATTGCTTGGCGTATAATGGAGTCTTGCCTGGCGTATATTTAAGCCTTGCTTGGCATACAATGGAGTCTTGATTGGCGTACAATTGAGTCTTGATTGGCGTACAATTGAGTCTTGATTGGCGTACAATTGAGTCTTGATTGGCGTACAATTGAGTCTTGATTGGCGTACAATTGAGTCTTGATTGGCGTACAATTGAGTCTTGATTGGCGTACAATTGAGTCTTGATTGGCGTACAATTGAGTCTTGATTGGCGTACAATTGAGTCTTGATTGGCGTACAATTGAGTCTTGATTGGCGTACAATTGAGTCTTGATTGGCGTACAATTGAGTCTTGATTGGCGTACAATGGGGTCTTGATTGGCGTACAATGGGGTCTTGATTGGCGTACAATGGGGTCTTGATTGGCGTACAATGGGGTCTTGATTGGCGTACAATGGGGTCTTGATTGGCGTACAATGGAATCCTGCTTGGGGTACAAGAGAGTCCTGCTTGGCGTATAATGGAGTCTTGACGGGTGTACAATGGAGTTTTGCTTGGCGTATAATGAAGTCTTGCTTGGTGTACAATGGAGTTTTGCTTGGCGTATAATGAAGTCTTGCTTGGTGTATCTTGGAGCTCCTTGTACCCTGGCTGGGTGTAGTGGAGAGCTGCTATTACACAGGTTATCTCCACTTAAGATCCCAGTAAGGCTCAGGAACAAGTATTAGAAATCCATAAGGCAATAATTCCAGCAGGCAAAACAATACAACAATATCCCAACATCAATCCCAATGACTGGACAACACACAGCATCAGGAGCAGAACTGAACTTTTAATCACACAGATTCCTTATAAAGGCTTCTCCCATGCAAGGGAGGGATTTACAATAATTGGTACAGTAGCCAATAGTAAAGTAGTTACCTCCCATACATCTCCTCCCCTCAGTGTGACACATAATCCACTTATACATGCTACAGTTTTACCCGGTTTCTGGATATACCCTAAAACAGTCAGGTACAATTATCTAAGTGGCACCCCCTGGTAGCCCTGATCTGGGTGACCAACATAATCAAAATTCACCCAGATCGAACCAGGGGTTCGGGAGTTAGGTGGAAGAGACAATTTGACCGACCGCACATGAGGTGGTAGCCGAAAAGGGTTCCATGTGTTTTGGCCCTGCGGTCGGTCTCTAAAATACGGGAGATAAAATACACATAAATTCTTGCCATCCACTATTAAAATCGGTATTCATCTGAATACCCTTGTTCGGTACCCTTTGAATTCACCAAACGAGGGGCTGGTTGGCCCCTCCGTTCGGGAGTTACGGAGCTCTGGAGGTCTTAGCGGTGTTCGGGTAATTGAGTGTCCAATTTGAGTTCCAGACACTCGACGACCAAACACCGCTGAGGTTTCGTGCGTAAGATGGCCGCAGCCACGTGTTCGTATGCAAAACGGCGGCCACCCAGATACATCTATAAAGTACCGATTGCACCAATCAACTTGCGGTTAGAGAAGTGTGAAAGTCTAATAAGGCACACACTTCTCTCTGGGGTGGTCTACTGGTTCGGTAGTTTTCATTCGTATGGAATACGGATGAAAACTAACGAACAAACATACGAATGCTACATACAATTTTAGTTATACATGAGAATAAACACACAAATTGCACTTTTAACATAACCCTTGAGGACAGTCCAATGCCATCCGCTACACTGGGTAACTCCGCCAAGGACCGCTTCCTAGCTGGAACAGGGGAAAACCTCAGCACTTCCACCCCAGTCGCTGTGGCTTGACTGGGATCCTCCTGGAGCCTCTACATCCTGGAGCAGGATAGGGGACTAGCTCTACTCACTCCCAGGGACTTGATGACACACAGTCCTGGGAGCGCTAGTCCTTAGAAAGCGCCATCTTAGAAAACCTCTACGAGCTGTGATTAGTCCTTTCCCCTCCCGGTAACTAGACAACACATAGTTCTGGGAGTACAGCTGGTTTAATGCATCCAAACAAAGCCTTTTTATACACAGACCCCAGCAGGGGGTCTCCACTGTCTTCACCACAAGCCCCTCCCAGGAATCTCTAGGCGTGGGAGACAATTGCGTTAAAGGTTGGTAAGCCAATTATCTCCCAGGAACAGAGAGGCAAGCACAATAATAAAAATCATAAAAATATCCCAAAACATCATAAAAACATAAAATTGTTTTTTAATAGCCCTGATCCGAGCGCCCAAGTTCTCCAAATAGCGCTCAGATCCATGCAGTGTAGGGGAAACACCACCGTGTTAAAGTTCTGAATGGCCGCACACATCGTCCTATGACCAAAATAGTTCCAGGGCGTTTGGTGCTTTTGCTGGTCACCTTTTGGGAGCTCCTGGGGCCAAAATAAGGGGTGCTACGCCTGGCTCTTAGGTAGCGTTTGTTGCCCTTAGTCTCAGGCACCTTACCTCCAAAAAGCACTCTCCTGGCGGATTTCAAAGTGGTTCAAAACTGCGAACCAAGTTGTCCTGGAACTGCATGGTCACCTCATGCTGAAAACAGTTTTCAAAACATTCTCGGCTAAGTCCCGCTGAGGTGACCGGAAACCCACGAAGTCCTCATGCCGAATTTAGTTCCAAAGCAGTCGTGGCTAAGTGCCACTGGGACTATTCGTGGGTTTGGTTCATGCGAACGGCCGCAAGAGAGCCAGTGTTCGGTTCTATTCGCATGAAGGGAAAGTGTTGGACCAGGGGCAACCAAGGAAAGCTACTATGGGCAGTGTAACTCCCAAACGGTGTCCCAGACCTGGACCATAGTCAGTTGGCTTCTACACTCCTCCAGAAGTCCGTGGCAAATGTGTAACGAAAATATACCCCAACACGCAGGATTCAGCTAAACAGAAGACAACACAGAGGGGAGATACGTCTACCGGGCCTTAGAGTGGCCGGACTCGACGTATATAGGAGAAGTACAGAGTCAGGAGCGATCCGAGGTCAAGGGCACAAAGAGACAGCGTAAACTAGGACTAGCCGGGGTCTGGTACACAGTAAACAGCAAGCCGGGAAACAGAACAGATAAGGATAAAGAGATAACGTAGTCAGAAAACAAAGCCAAGGTCAAGTACGAAGGAACACAACTGAAGACAACAAGCGCTAAAGGGAACTGAAACACTGAAAAAAGTGTATGGGGAGTGTGGCATGACAGGGACCAATGGGAGGCCTTTTCCAATTTAGGCTCCCACTGTCCCTTTAAGAGCGCGCCCGAGACGCGCGGCGCGCTCTTAGAGTCAGGCGGAACACGTGACCTCTTCTCGCGGTCACTGCCCGCCTTCCTGTTCCTGCCTTCGGATGGCAGCAGCAGGACCGCGCGCGACTCGAACAGAGGACCCCGGCCGGCCCCTGGAAAGGGTAAGTACCGCTACAGTACCCCCCCGAGGACACGCCCTCCAGGCGGGGAGGGCCAGGCCTGGCAGGAAAACGAGAGAAATAGAAAGAACGCACAAGGCGAGGAGCGTGAACAGCGTCAGCGGAAATCCAACTGTGTTCCTCAGGCCCATAGCCCTGAGGTCGACTGAAGTCGACCGCTAAGGAAACGAGAGTCAAGAACAGCAGAAACTTCTCATGACCCTCCACAGAGACAGGAGGGGGAGGAGGAGTATGCCGGGTATAGCGGTTGCGTACAGAAGGCTTCAACAACGAGGTGTGAAAGACATTAGGAATACGCAGATTCTTAAGAAGACCTAAGGCATACAAAACAGGATTAACCTTATGCAAAATACGATAAGGACCAATAAAGCGGGGAGCCAATTTCATAGAAGGCACCCGGAGGCGAATATTCTGCGTGGAAAGCAAAACCCTGTCCCCCACGACATAAGAAGGAGCCGCCCTGCGATGCTTGTCGGCCTGCACCTTCTGGCGAGCAGCGGAATCCACCAAACAACGCTGAACCTGCTCCCAAGTATTATATAAACCAGCCAAATGTTCATCCAGAACTGGCATGCCCTGTGAGGAGAAAGCAGCCGGAAGAACAACGGGATGCTGGCCATAGATAACGTAAAAATGACTTGTGCCGGAAGAATCATGAGTAGCGTTATTCCGAGCAAATTCAGCCCAAGGAAGAAGGTCAGACCAATTGTTCTGATGGTGGGATAAGAAACAACGAAGGTACTGCTCCAGAGATTGATTGGCACGTTCAGCAGCTCCATTAGACTGGGGGTGGTATGTGGAAGAAAATGAGAGAGTAATACCCATTTCCGATCAAAAGGCTTTCCAGAACTTGGAAATAAATTGGCTACCCCTATCGGACACAATAGATACGGGAATGCCTAGTAACCTAAACACCTCTCTAGCAAATATAAGTGCCAGTTCCCTAGACGTGGGCAGCTTGCGAAGAGACACAAAATGAGCCATCTTAGAAAACCGATCTACTATCATTAGGATAACAGTGTTACCATTCGAAGGGGGTAATTCAACAATAAAATCCATGGACAGGTTAGACCAAGGTCTCTCGGGAACGGGTAACGGATGCAACAGCCCACAAGGAACTCTACGAGAGGATTTCATACATGCACAAGTAGTACAAGCACTTATATAGTCAGTAACATCCTTACGTAAGGTATCCCACCAGAAATACCGAGAAACAGCTGACACCGTTTTGGAAATACCAGGATGTCCAGCAGTCTTAGTGTCATGATACAACGACAGAATATCCCGTCTCTCGGGAACATCAACAAATAGTTTATCCGTAGGCCTCTCACTAGGTGCCATGCTTTGTTTTGCTTGTATGGTCTGCAAGAGGGACGATGAAATAGACAAAATAGTAGTAGCTATTATCCTGTCTGGGGGAATGACAGGAGTAACATCTATCTCCTGTTTGTCAGCAGTTTCGAACTGTCTGGACAGAGCGTCTGCTTTAGTGTTGCGATCACCTGGCCTATAGGTGATAATATAATTGAAATGGGACAAAAACAGTGACCACCTAGCCTGCCTAGAAGACAATCTTTTAGCCTCACTAAGGTAGGATAAGTTCTTGTGATCCGTAAATATGAGGATGGGATCCTTAGTTCCTCCTAACAAATGTCTCCATTCTTTGAGTGCTAAAATAATAGCAAGGAGTTCGCGATTACCCACATCATAATTCTTTTCTGCTTTGGACATTTGTTTAGAAAAGAAGCCACAAGGATGTAATGGCTTTTCAGGCGACTCTCTTTGGGATAAGACAGCACCTACCCCGATATCGGAAGCATCAACTTCAAGAATATAGGGCAGTGAGGGTACAGGAAGCTGTAAAATAAGTGCAGATGCGAACGTAGTTTTAAGAAATTCAAAAGCCTGAAGTGGCTCGGGAGACCAGATACGAGTATTGCCATCCTTTTTTGTCATACGGGTGATAGGCGCTACAATAGAGGAAAAACCTTTAATAAAGCGTCTATAATAGTTAGAGAAACACTGAATGGCTTTCAAACCTTGTGGTAGAGGCCATTCCATGACAGCAGAAAGCTTCTGGGGATCCATACGAAAACCTTTAGCGGAAATCAAATATCCCAAAAACTAGACTTCGGATTGGTCGAATAGACATTTTTCCAGTCTATTGTAACATGTCTGTGATGAGTGTGTAAATCTGTAGAGTATATTAATATAAATCTGTAGAGTATATTAATATGTCGTCCAAGTACACAATTACAAATGTGTGAATAAAGTCTCTTAGGACGTCATTAATAAATTCTTGAAATACTGCTGGGGCATTACATAGACCAAATGGCATAACAGTATACTCGTAATGGCCAGATCTAGTGTTGAATGCCGTCTTCCATTCACGGTCTTTCTTAATACGTATTAAATTGTATGCACCTCTAAGATCCAATTTAGTGAATACAGTAGCATGTGTTAGCCTGTCAAATAATTCCGTGATTAAAGGTATAGGGTATGCATTTTTGATGGTGATTTTATTTAGACCTCTGTAATCGATACACGGTCTTAAATCACCTTCTTTCTTTAATACAAAAAAGAACCCCGCTCCAGCCGGAGAAGAGGATCTCCTAATAAACCCCTTTTCTAGTAATTCCTTAATATACTCTTCCATGACACGGTTTTCTTGAACAGATAAAGGGTACACCCTGCCCTTTGGAGGTATAGTGCCAGGCAATAAATCGATAGCACAATCGTAGGGTCTATGAGGCGGCAATTTGTCAGCCTCCCTTTTATCGAAGACAGTCTTGAGAAATAAGTACTGAGGGGGTATAACCGTAGACAAAGGAGGAGTAGTAGGAACATTAATAGAATTCAAAGGGGTTACTTCAATAGTAGAAGATTTGTGATTTTATTTGCCCTGACTCCCAGTCGAAAATGGGATTGTGTGCACGTAACCATGGGTACCCTAACACTAGGTGTGAAGAAGGAGAGGTGATGACCTGGAACCGAATGGTTTCAAAGTGTAAAACCCCTGTATACATGTGTAACGGTACAGTTTCATGAGTAACAACTGGAGAACTTAATGGTCTATCATCTATGGCCTCAACGGCCAAGGGTATCTCCTTCTCTCTTCCCGAGTCTATGAAATTTTCAGCTGCCCCGGAGTCAACCAGAGCGTATATGTGCTCAGCTATACAACTCTCTCCCATATGTAAGAAACAGGAAGAAGCAAACGGTTAGGAGGCAATTTAGGAGACTTAGATATCACACCCAAGGCCAGTCCCCTATAAGGTCTTAGGTGCAAGAGTTTTCCGGAAGCAAAGGACACTCCTTTACCATATGGTCTCTCCGACCACAGTATAGGCAGAGTGCGTCCCTTCTCCTATGTAACTTTTCAGTATCAGAGAGTTTGGCAACCCCTAATTGCATGGGTTCCTCCTCAGATACTTTAACACTCTCAGGTTTATCAACTCTGGGGTTAATAGGTGTAACAAAACGTCTATTCCTATTCTTAGTATAGATCCTGTCACGAATCCTATTATCTATATCAATGAGGTAGTCAATAAGGTCCTCTAATGCAATAGGAAGCTCCTTAGCTGCTACCTCATCCAATATAGTATCAGATAAACCTTCCATGAACGCAGTAGTTAACCCATTATTGGTCCAATCTACCTGTGAAGCAAGGGTACGAAACTGAATAGCATAGTCAGCCACAGACCTAAAACCCTGTTTAATTCTCATTAATGCTCTTGCGGCATTTTTTGACCTTTTCGTTGTGTCAAAAGTTCTACGAAAAGCCGTAAGAAAACTGTTGAAATCATGCACCATAGGTCTATTAGTACATTGGACGATGATACTGCGAACGGCGCAGCCTAGATCCGCACCTGCGGAGGATTCACAGGCCGCAGACCCACCTCCTGCTCCACTACAATAGAAACTGGAAAACTCGCCTGATTCCGGAGCTTCCCGATCACCACCCGGTGAGTCTCCTGATGACTCAGCCCCAACCACCAAACGTGACCTGAAGATACTTGCAGACATCCACAAGCTGCTGCCGGCTGACTCAGCCTTGATCAAAACAGAGGGACGAGCTGTCACAGAGAGAGTAAAGGCTACAGAGGGTGATATACTGGAGGTAAAAACACACTTATCCTCACTACAAAAAGCCATGTCACACAAAATGTCGGCCATGTAGAACCGCCGAAGGCACACTCATGTTTAAAATCACGGTCATCCCTATTGCCATCTCCACAGAGGAGCTACCACACTATGTCAGATGCCTCCTGGCAACTATCCTACCCCATGCAGTAGCGAAGAAGCTAGCTATCGAAGAAGCGTACCTCGTGCCAAGCTATACTCACCTCCAACCTGCAATCCTTTAAACCACTTTAAGTTTTAAGCATGACCTAATAATCACATATAACAGATTATACTTCTACCGCTCAGAGAACTATGTCACAACATATATTGGTGCACAACATAAAAAGGGTGCAATCACATCATATTGCATAATGGAATGTTTATAGTGATGTCTTCTCTTGTACACATTCTGGCATACTTAAACTTGATGCACCGCAAAAAAAAAAAAAAAATTTAAACAGAAGACAGAACTACCAAATAATAAAATAATAGAAGAGAAGGTGCCTGTAGAACCAGGTAAGTGTCAAATCACTTGAAAAACTACTTACAATGGGGCGGAAGCACAGAACTCCTGGTACCATAACCTGTACAGCACACTCTATTGATTACGAAGCATGGCATGCCTTTTAAAGATATACACACAGCAATGTCCACATGGGGCATAATGGGTTCATGACTCACCTGCCACCTGAGTCTGTGACCTTCAACCTATGATATCATCAAAACGCCTGTGAAGACGCCAGTTTCTCTTCTCGTTAGCCTCACAATATTGAACTATCAAGTATGACATCATGAGGTTCAGTAAATCATTAGTTCTAGTTTTACATCGATAAAACAACTCGCTGTAAATTAGTTAGTTCATTTGAATTGTGATGACTTTGAAAACTGAGGGCAGATTGCAATATACCGGTCAAGACGAACTCTACGAGCACATTACGCGTCCAAGGAGTCGCTACAAAGACTGTTCTGCAGGCCTTACTTAACCTTTTTAACACCCACCAGGTGTTAATGGCAGATCTCAGTTATTCTGACTACAATTTACTCAAATTAGTCATTTAAGGTACATCTCAGTTTATAGAGGAGAACTCAAAAGATAGGGGGAGCTCTACAGGGCAAGAAGCTTTTCAAAGTTGGTTACTGCACATGAACAGTTCTGTCATGTTATCCTGAATCATAAAAAGTCTGCTTGAATTTAGCTGAATCAAGCAGACTTTACTCATATCTCTGTGATAAAAGACTTCCACATAGTGTCCAAAGTGAACGCACAACATATTTAGCAAATTTAAACCAGTCAAACAGTGGGTAAGAAGACATAATGCAGGACCTCCCTCCCAGCACTGACATTGCACTAGTAGAGCTGTCTTCATATCGCCTTACCATAGTAGGGACAATATCCCTTTTTGGTCTATTCCATGTTGGAATCTGACGATGACATGCCTTCCCTAAGTACCTTTAGCTAAGTTCACCATGGCATGTTTATGGTCAGTGGACGTATATGTTTTGAGGTGTACATATATAAATACCCATGCGGTTTT
The DNA here is from genome assembly GCF_036172605.1 of Pelobates fuscus. NCBI lineage: Eukaryota > Metazoa > Chordata > Amphibia > Anura > Pelobatidae > Pelobates > Pelobates fuscus. Next base: position 5,808,304 of record NC_086318.1, on the reverse strand, counting down.
GACAGTCCTATGGCTCACACACAGTACACTCTACTAAAGTTATGTAATTACCTCTATCCTTCCCGTTCTGAATCTTCTGCTCTTCATCCTCCCCACCTTCCTCAGCTGAAAAGTAAATAGCATTTAAATTGAATATATAATAAGGAACCATTACTTGTTAATCCATGTGAGGTGCGTTTTGGAGCTACAGAGTCTGCACTACTTTAAATACAACTCCCTGACTGTACCTTCGTGTATAATTCAACTGGACAGCTGTCCAAACTGGACTATTACAAGCAAGGCCTGGAATGATTAAATCTGAATGATTCAGGTGGGATAAAACATCCAGCTTTCATTGCTACGATTACCAAGAAACCACATCTGTTCTGTAAAGTCCTTTAATGGTCATAAACCAAACTCTTGTCTGAACCCGACAGAAGAATATTAACAAGCAGAAACACAGGAAAAGTTTGTTAATCTAATAAAAAAAGGGCCATCTACATCTATCTTACTACCTTGCAATATGTGTGATGGCAATGATACCTTCTACTAGACATCAACTCATCAGAAAAATTACAAAAAGGATCCCGAGTACGATCACGTATCATAAACCCCTGTAGCGGAATGGAGAACCCAAATATACTTTTATTCCCTTTTTTCGGCTGTCCGTATACCCCCGTTCGTTTACCAAACCTCCTCGCTGTGTGGCCCCTTGTTCGCACATATGAATCACCGACCACCCCTGGCTGTTAACCACAAATTGGTTATTAGTTCAAGTGTATTCCCTGTGTGGCCATTTTGTCTCCTGAAGGCGGGCAGCAGTACATGATCGACCGAGTGGAACTGTTTTTGGATACACTACCCCGCTAACACCCAGGAAACTGGTACCGCTGCCCATCCAACTTCCCGAACAGTCAGTCCCGGAGTTCGTAAGGCATAAACTACCGAACAGGGGGAGCATTCATATCCTAACAGCCAGGGAATGGATTCATCAGTGTTCGTGCGAGAACCCCGAAAGATGACTGGTCATTGTCTTGTTTTCTCTTGAACTGTTTTGGGGCATCACCTCATTATGTAAGTAGATACAGGGCTCTCTGGAGACAGAGGTCACCCACTGAGAATTATATAGCAAAAGTTGGTTGCAGGAACCGCACTCACTCCCAACGGCCACAGGTGCTCTGGAACAGGATCAGCAATCCCAATACGACAAGGCAATAAGAAAAAAGCTTTGTCAAGCTCAACAAAGACCTCATGTTAGGTCGAAACGTTGCTGTCCATTTTGTTGCAATAAATCTGCCTGCGGCTTTCACATTTGGAGTCTAGAGGCTCAAGGAAGCAAGGTGAATGGTTAGAGTTAGGACCCACCTAGGGGGGTCTGCCTTGATGTGGCAGGTGGGCTCAATCCTCTCATGGCCATTGGAGGTAACTAAAAGACCTCCATTTATTTTAAAAAATACATAGGGATAAAGGATAGAGCGCAAGTAACATGTTTTTCTTTGGTTTTTACTATGTATTGGGGCTGATGTGTACTGTAGTCATTGCAGCCGCCCAGTAGTGATGGGAGTTGAGCGCAGGACTTTTCTTTCTGCATTTGTATCCAATTTTTGTATTACTCAGCCTTGTTACAATGCAGCCGCCCATCCCATGTGTTCCCTATTAAGGGTTAATAATGTGTAGGGGTGTATATAAAAAATACCCTTTTCTGTCTCATTAGAGATTTTTGCCAGAGGCTCAAGGAAGCAAGGTGAATGGTTAGAGTTAGGACCCACCTAGGGGGGTCTGCCTTGATGTGGCAGGTGGGCTCAATCCTCTCATGGCCATTGGAGGTAACTAAAAGACCTCCATTTATTTTAAAAAATACATAGGGATAAAGGATAGAGCGCAAGTAACATGTTTTTCTTTGGTTTCACATTTGGAGTGCCTGTGAATTTTTCTTCTTCCACTGAGAATTATAGGCAAAATTGTTATGAACCCAGAAACATTGAATGCTCTACCAGGTATCATCTTAGTCCAATTCCCCGGTGATGGGATGGCCTCTTGTAAAGCGTGAAAAAAATGGATGTAATTATTGTTTGTATATTTGAATTGTAATATGATTTACTATTTTATGGTTTAGTTTCTTCACTTTCTCATTTCTGGTCCCTGTCAGAATAGCTGTATGTTATTATACCCCATAGTTCTTTATGTTGTATTACTAATGTAATTAAGAATATTGAATGTCTTTAACGGTCTATATGGCAGTATTACAATTGGACGACAAGTGGGAAAAGCCTAGATCCTGGAGTGCTGAGTTGGGAAGCCCTGTTGTATGGGAGACTATAGGAAGATCATGACATGCAGTGTTTGTGGTGTACCTGGCCCTATTCATTATACTAACATACAGAGCTATCACTGGGAAGGAATCCTGGGAAGTGTCTGTCCATACTGACAGATCCACCACCGGATGTCCAGTTTGTAACGGGCGTTGGAACAAGATGGTGGAAAACCTACGGGTGGTGAAATGCCTATATGAAAAATATGTAATATATGTTAAAATACGTGGGTAATACACACTTGTCACCCACCTGAATGCAGCTCTTTAACCAAGGAAGACATGGTATTGGTAATTGAATCTGCAGCCACCAGTAAATCATTCCGGAGATTCCTCCTCGTACCTGGCAACACACATTACACAACCCATTAATGGCTGCACATGAAAAAGTGTTACTACTACGCAATAACAGATACAAACAGAGTCCCGGCATAGTGATACGCAGAGACACAGAGCTGTAATCACACAAGATCAGCACAGACCCTGCACCATGAGTCACAAGCAGTCAGTAGTTGCTGTGATAAAGATCAGCACAGACCCTGCACCATGAGTCACAAGCAGTCAGTAGTTGCTGTGATAAAGATCAGCACAGACCCTGCACCATGAGTCACAAGCAGTCAGTAGTTGCTGTGATAAAGATCAGCACAGACCCTGCACCATGAGTCACAAGCAGTCAGTAGTTGCTGTGATAAAGATCAGCACAGACCCTGCACCATGAGTCACAAGCAGTCAGTAGTTGCTGTGATAAAGATCAGCGCAGACCCTGCACCATGAGTCACAAGCAGTCAGTAGTTGCTGTGATAAAGATCAGCACAGACCCTGCACCATGAGTCACAAGCAGTCAGTAGTTGCTGTGATAACGATCAGCACAGACCCTGCACCATGAGTCACAAGCAGTCAGTAGTTGCTGTGATAAAGATCAGCACAGACCCTGCACCATGAGTCACAAGCAGTCAGTAGTTGCTGTGATAAAGATCAGCACAGACCCTGCACCATGAGTCACAAGCAGTCAGTAGTTGCTGTGATAAAGATCAGCACAGACCCTGCACCATGAGTCACAAGCAGTCAGTAGTTGCTGTGATAAAGATCAGCACAGACCCTGCACCATGAGTCACAAGCAGTCAGTAGTTGCTGTGATAAAGATCAGCACAGACCCTGCACCATGAGTCACAAGCAGTCAGTAGTTGCTGTGATAAAGATCAGCACAGACCCTGCACCATGAGTCACAAGCAGTCAGTGGTTGCTCCGGCACAGACAGACTGTGCCAATTAGAAGAAATCTAGCACCTTTCCACAGAAAGTAGATACTACTGTACCCCTGTATCACAGTTGGTGCATTCATCCATTTCCGTGGACTTATACCAGGTACACTGGGCACAATGTTGGTAGAGAGGGTTCTTACCATGTGCAAATGCTTCATGGACATCTCCAAACCCGGCTATTGAATCCTGAGGTACATGGGTGGGAGTGGAGCCAGCAGATGTGGATCTCACTGGCATTGGCATGGACCGGGTGGCTCCATGACTTGGTGAGGAGTGTGGAGATCCAGCAGCCTGAGCCTAGAAATGAGAAAAAATAAAACAGGTTTATTTAATTGATACTGCATTGAAATCTGAAATAAAAATCAGTATCATATTCTATATGTCTCTCGGCATAACGGATGCTCTTTACATTCTATATATACATTCTATATATGAGATGCTCTATATGTCTCTTGGTGAGTGAGTGTTTGTGAGTGAGAGTGAGTATGCCTGTCAGTGTGTGTCTGTAAGGGAGCCTGTGTGTCTGAAAATTGAATGCTCTACCAGGTATCAAACCTGGTAGAGCATTGAATGCTCTACCAGGTCTGAGTGATTGTGTGTGTCTGTGAGGGCACCTGTGTGTCTGTCTGTAAGTGTGTGCAACAATGTGCAATGTCAATCAGCAGTGGCTAAGGCCAGTAAGGTATTGTCATGCATGAAAAAGAGCATTCATTCTCGGGATGAGAATATCATTTTCCCTCCTTATAAATCACTGGTAAGACCACATATTGAATATGCTGTGCAATTTTGGGCACCTGTTCTAAAGAAGGATAATATGGCACTAGAAAAAGTGCAGAGGCAGGCTACAAAATCAATAAAAGGAATGGAACATATCAGCTATGAAGAAAGGTTAACAAATTTAAACCTATTTAGTTTAGAAAAACATCGCCTGAGAGGGGATATGATAACATTATACAAATATATTCGGGGCCAATACAAACCATTGTGTGGAAATCTATTCACAAACCCGACTTTAGATAGGACACGAGGCCATGCGTTTAGACTGGAAGAAAGAAGATTTCGTCTAAGGCAAAGGAAAGGTTTTTTACTGTAAGAACAATAAGGATGTGGAATTCTCTGCCTGAAGAAGTGGTTTTATCAGAGTCCATACAGACGTTCAAACAGCTACTAGATGCATACTTGCAAAAACAGAATATTCAAGGATATAATCTTTCAATGTAGGGTAATAACTGCTTGATCCAAGGATAAATCTGACTGCCCTTCCGGGGTCAAGAAGGAATTTTTTTCTTAGCTTGTTTAAAAATTGGAAGTGCTTCAACCTGGGTTTTGACTTCTTTTGGATCAACAGCAAAAAACAAATGTGAGGAAGGCTGAACTTGACACAAGTCTCTTCAACAAGTCTTTTCAACTTTTCAACTATGTAATTATGTATGTGTGAGTGTAATTGTGTGTGTGTCTGTGAGGGAGCCTGTGTGTCTGAGTAATTGTTTGTGTCTGTCAGTATGTGTCTTAGTGAGCCTGTCAGTGAAGGTGTGTGTTTCTGAGCGATTGTATATGCCGGTCAGTGTGTTTGTCAGTCAAAGTGTGTGTGTTAGTCTTTAACAGGAAGAGGTGTGGCATTGACAGGAAGGGGTAGGGCACATGTAAATTAGGTGGTGCCCGAGTTCCGTCATGCCTAGGGCAGCACAAATCCGAATTACACCACGGCTGCTCTTTACATTCCATATATGAGATGTTCTATATGTCTCTCGTTGTAACGGCCGCTCTTTACATTCTATATATGAGATGTTCTATATGTCTCTCGGTGTAACGGCTGCTCTTTACATTCTATATTTGAGATGTTCTATATGTCTCTCTGTATGACGGCCACTCTTTACATTCTATATATGAGATGTTCTATATGTCTCTCGGTATAACGGCCGCTCTTTACATTCTTGTAACGGATCACCTGGCACCCCGACTGGGTACCTCCGTTGAAGGATGCTCCTAGCGCTTCCTGAGGCCTCCAAGCACTGCAGCAGACACCATACCCACCGTAGACTCCTCCAGAGAGCAAAACAGGAACCAGCTATTCCAAGAGCTTAACAGTGATGTAGCAAGGGAATATGACAAGCATTGCAATCCCTTGTTGGATTCCCCCAATAAGAGACGACACTTCAAAATGAGGGTGAAAAACTCACTGTGCTGGCACACCCAGCCTGGTTTTTATTACGGTCTTGCACATACAGAGCACACCCACAGGGAGGTACAAAGTAACCAATCACATAACAGTACAACAGTTAACACAATTAATATACACACATTTTTACACAAGTTTTGGATAGCCCTAATCTGGGGGAACAACATATGTAAAAATCAGCCCATTCGGATAAAGGGTTCGGGAGTTATGGGACTTTGAAGTTTTGACCGGCCGCACAGGCAAAATAGCCGAAAACAGTTCCATAAGTTTTGGCCTTGCGGTTGGTCACGGTTCGTGTAATAAAAGTCCTGAACGGCTTGCCATCCATGGATATGCTGAAGTTCGTATGAATCCCCATAGTTAACGGAGTCTTTCTACCGAGCGGCGGCCGTTCAGTAGTTTTGGCACGAATTCCCGTTGTTATGGAGGTCTCAGCGGTGTTTGCCTACTTGAGTGTCCGATTTTAGTTCCAGACACTCGATGGCAAAACACCGCTGTTCGGGAATGAAGATGGCCGCGAACACGTGTTGAAGTCCCGAAATGGTGCCAATTTAAAAGTACAAACACTGCTCCAGGGTATTTAAAGGGCCAGGGACAGCATTAAAATCCATTATGCCCAAATGTAGTTCTTTAAAGGGTCCCATCTTCCCGGGACCATAATCACTGGGCAGGAGGCGAGCAAGCAGTCCCCTCCAGTAAACTGGGGCAGACTCTGGTGCAGGGTCCAGTCCTCTGTGAGTCTGGATCCCAGCGCTGCCAACCAATGTAGCGGAGAGCTGATATTCCACAGCTATTCTCCACTTAAGATCCCAGTGAGGCTCAGGAACAAGTATTATAAATCCATAGACTAGTAATTCCAGCAGGCAAAATAATCCAACAATATCCCAACAGAACTCCCAATGACTGGACGACACACAGCATCAGGAGCAGAACTAACGTTTAATGACAGGGACTCTGCTTTTATGCAGTGCTCCCCTGCAAGGGAGACGCCCACAGAAAATTAGGCATTAACCAATGAGACAATGGTTACATCCCACAGATTCCCTCCCCTCTGCTTGGGAGATAATTGAGTTTCTTACTGTATCTACTCAATTATCTCCAAGCTAAAACTTATAGATTTTTATACATTATTATAACTTTATGAATTTGTATCACACAGGAATAAAACTTGTATTTTTATGAACCACACAACTTCGGGAAAAACATTAAAAATGTGTACAAATCGGTTCAGTGGTTCCTGAGATATTGAAAAAGTCTCTTTGGACCGACCGCACGCCTGTTTGCATGCCCAAAACAGTTCCACAGATTCAGGCTGTGTGGTCGGTGTATTTCTGCCTTGAAAATTTGCAAAGTCCCATCTGAAGGCGGCGTTCAAAGAGTCGAACGCACTTCGACTTTTGTCGAAGTGTCGAAATAGAACGGGGTTAAACTGCTGCGGTGTTCGTTAGTCGAGTGGCAGTCTATTTCCCATGAAAAAGATGACAAAGTCCCATTCGAACGGGTGTTCGAATCTTCGAACGGGACTTAGTCTCCAGCCGCGGTGTCGAAGGGTAGGGGAAGGTACAGGTCGACCGCGTTCGACTGCATTAAAATGGCCACCGCCACGTGTTCGTGTTCGGCCACTTCGACTACTTCGGCTGTATCCGAAGTGCCATATCCAACGTACCCATTCTTTGCACTACACAATTAAAGGGCCAGAAACAGTTTTTGTCTTTAAGTGCAAGGCAAGGTGGATGATGGCAATAAAACAAAGGGTAGAGGTTCTCAGGTACCATGGTAAGTGGCTGATGCAGATCAGATGCCAAACAGGGGCATCTGTTACAGATGGGACAGCCAAAAAGAGGTTCCGCTACAACGGGGCAGGCTGATACCTGTATTGTGTTATAGAAGGACGGGACAGGCTTGTGGCGGAACCTGCCTCGCCACTGGACATTGGAGAGGCCTGGCTGCCCGCCTCCTACCTGCTGACTATGGCCCCTGGTAAAGTTGTACCTTTGAATGCAATATTTGGGCATATTGTATTTTATTGTGCGGCTACTGGCCCTTTAAGCACAGTGAATGGACTTTTATTGTACTGTGCTGGCCTTTTAAAAACAGTGTATGGACATACTGAAACTTTTTGAACACTTCCTCTTCCCCTCCCCCGGATCCATTGTTCTCCAGCAGGGTGTTGTCCCAGGGACACTGCCAAACCAGTGGGAACACGTTTGGACAGGAAAAGCCATGCTTGCAAGTGAAAACAAAGGACTTCGACCTAACCGTTAAACCCCTGAACCTATTCAAGTTAATTTTGGATATGTTTGTCCCCAAGTTATACTGGTTAAAATAATATACGTTTTATGTATGTACGATATTAACTCACAAAGTTATAAAAATGTATAAAAAGTGTAACTTTTCAGCTTGGAGATAATTGAGTAGATACAGTAATTGACTCAATTATCTCCTAAGCAGAGGGGAGGAATATGCCGGGTGTGTTTCTATTGTCCCATTGTGTCTGATTGGCTGCTGTACTTGCATTGTATGTGTTGTAATGTGTTTATTGGTTGTTCTGCAAAACCCTGTGGGCTGTAATGTGTTTGGGGATTGGGAATAAAAGAGGCTGTATGTGCCAGTACAGGGAGTTCCTGTTTTAACCCTCAAAGTGAAGTGTCGTCTCATTCTTGGGGGAGGATTTATTGTATGTTGTTCCAGTTTGACTGCTAGGAGTGTAAACCTATTTGTATGGTTTCCTATTCAACTGTCTACAGCATTCATATGCTTGAGCGGATTTATATGCTTCTTCGGTTCGGTGATTGTGGTGTCTGCCAGAGTGCTTGGCGTCCTCAGGAAACTCTAGGAGCATCCTTTAATGGAGGTACCCAGTCGGGGTGCCAGGCGATCTGTTACAAGGCTGATACCTGTATTGTTATAGAAGGACGGGGCAGGCTGATACCTGTATTGTGTTATAGAAGGACGGGACAGGCTGATACCTGTATTGTTATAGAATGACGGGACAGGCTGATACCTGTATTGTTATAGAAGGACCTGACAGGCTGATACGTGTTTTGTGATATAGAAGGACGGGACAGGCTGGTACCTGTATTGTTATAGAAGGACGGGACAGGCTGATACCTGTATTGTTATAGAAGGACGGGACAGGCTGATACCTGTATTGTTATAGAAGGATGGGACAGGCTGATACCTGTATTGTTATAGAAGGACCTGACAGGCTGATACCTGTATTGTGTTATAGAAGGACGGGACAGGCTGATACATGTATTGTTATAGAAGGACGGGACAGGCTGATACCTGTATTGTGTTATAGAAGGACGGGACAGGCTGATACCGTATTGTTATAGAAGGACGGGACAGGCTGATACCTGTATTGAGATCGAGAAGGACGGGACCGGCTCTGCGGGCACTGCCACAGCCATTTTTACCTGTGCCTGGTAACCCATCTCTACTCATGTTCTAGCCCTGAGTGGGCACTGCTGGCATGGAGTGATTTTCACAGAAATAAATATAAAGTAAAGATCTCCATCAAATAATTAATAATAAGACTCCAATCAGATTTTATTATCACTGGCCAGTTTTAGGGCTGGCCCAGTCTTAGGAACGGCTACGGTTAGTTTGGGTATTAAAACAGTGGGCCAAACCTAGAGCATCCAGCCCGGGCATTCAGTCTCTGGGGAAGAAGCTAATCAGCATTCATTTCACTAAGGTTATCAATGATTTCAAGCAAATAATAGAGATTACAGCCTTTTCCTAACAATAATCTGGGCCGGAGAGTAACATAGAGAGTGTGTCAAACAGTGAGCGTGTAAAACAGTGAGCGTGTAACACAGTGAGAGTGTAACACAGTGAGCGTGTAACACAGTGAGTGTGTAACATAGTGAGCGTGTAACACAGTGAGCGTGTAACATGAGTGTGTCAAACAGTGAGTGTGTAACATAATGAGTGTGTAACATAATGAGTGTGTCAAACAGTGAGTGTGTAACATAATGAGTGTGTCAAACAGTGAGTATGTAACATAGTGAGCGTGTAACATAATGAGTGTCAAACAGTGAGTGTGTAACATAGTGAGCGTGTAACACAGTGAGTGTGTAACATAGTGAGCGTGTAACACAGTGAGCGTGTAACATAATGAGTGTGTCAAACAGTGAGTGTGTAACATAGTGAGTAACATGATGAGTGTGTAACATGAGTGTATAACAGTGAGTGTGTAACATAGCAAGCATGTAACATAATGAGTGTGTCAAACAGTGAGTGTGTAACATAGTGAGTGTGTAACATAATGAGTGTGTCAAACAGTGAGTGTGTAACATAGTGAGTGTGTAACATAATGAGTGTGTCAAACAGTGAGTGTGTAACATCGTGAGTAACAATGAGTGTATAATATATTGAGTGTGTAACACAGTGAGCATGTAACATAGTAAGTGTGTGTAAAACAGTGAACAAAACGTGTAACAGTGAGCGTGTAACATAATGAGTGTGTCAAACAGTGAGTGTGTAACATAGTAAGTAACATGATGAGTGTGTAACATGAGTGTATAACAGTGAGTGTGTAACATAGTAAGCATGTAACATAATGAGTGTGTCAAACAGTGAGTGTGTAACATAGTGAGTGTGTAACATAATGAGTGTGTCAAACAGTGAGTGTGTAACATAGTGAGTAACAATGAGTGTATAATATATTGAGTGTGTAACACAGTGAGCATGTAACATAGTAAGTGTGTGCAAAACAGTGAGCGTGTAACAGTGAGCGTGTAACATAATGAGTGTGTCAAACAGTGAGTGTGTAACCTAGTGAGTGTGTAACATAATGAGTGTGTCAAACAGTGAGTGTGTAACATAGTGAGTAACAATGAGTGTATAATATATTGAGTGTGTAACACAGTGAGCACGTAACATAGTAAGTGTGTGTAAAACAGTGAGCGTGTAACAGTGAGCGTGTAACATAATGAGTGTGTCAAACAGTGACTGTGTAACAGTGAGCGTGTAACATAATGAGTGTGTCAAACAGTGAGTGTGTAACATAGTGAGTGTGTAACATAATGAGTGTCAAACAGTGAGTGTGTAACATAGTGAGTGTGTAACATAATGAGTGTCAAACAGTGAGTGTGTAACATAGTGAGTGTGTAACAAAATGAGTGTGTCAAACAGTGAGTGTGTAACATAGTGAGCGTGTAACATGAGTGTCAAACAGTGAGTGTGTAACATAGTGAGTGTGTAACAAAATGAGTGTGTCAAACAGTGAGTGTGTAACAGTGAGCGTGTAACATAATGAGTGTGTCAAACAGTGAGTGTGTAACATAGTGAGTGTGTAACATAATGAGTGTGTCAAACAGTGAGTGTGTAACATAGTGAGCGTGTAACATAATGAGTGTCAAACAGTGAGTGTGTAACATAGTGAGTGTGTAACAAAATGAGTGTGTCAAACAGTGAGTGTGTAACATAGTGAGCGTGTAACATAATGAGTGTCAAACAGTGAGTGTGTAACATAGTGAGCGTGTAACATAATGAGTGTCAAATAGTGAGTGTGTAACAAAGTGAGTGTGTAACATAATGAGTGTGTAACATAATGAGTGTGTCAAACAGTGAGTGTGTAACATAGTGAACGTATAATATATTGAGTGTGTAACACAGTGAGCATGTAACAGTTAGTAACATAATGAGTGTGTAACAGTGAGCGTGTAAAATAGTAAGCTTATTATTATTAATATGATATAACATAATGAACATATAATATATTGAGTGTGTAAAACAGTGAGCGTGTAACAGTGAGTAACATAATGAGTGTGTAACAGTGAGCGTGTAAAATAGTTAGTGTGTGTAAAACAGTGAGCGTGTAACATAATAAGCATGTAACATAGTTAGTGTGTGTAAAACAGTGAGCGTGTAACAGTGAGTAACATAATGAGTGTGTAACAGTGAGCGTGTAAAATAGTTAGTGTGTGTAAAACAGTGAGCGTGTAACATAAGAAGCATGTCACATAATGAGTGTGTCAAACAGTGAGTGCACAAAGCAGCAAACAAACAGCATGCACGGATACTGCAAAACAAACTTACTGCCTGCCTCTGTTCCTCCTCCTTTGGAAAAAGTTGCAGGAAAAAAAAAAAGACAGTACGGAAAGGGATATTAACAGGACCACAAAACTCTCGCACGTCGTGGGCCCATTCACTAAACTGCGGGATTGCTGTGGGTAGAACTTCAGCAAATTCTGCGACCACCCGCTAAAATCTCAGTTGACTTAGATGTCATTTGTTTCAACCTGAGTAGGACCGCTTGAGAGAGATCAGAAGGAAATAACAGCTCCTATGTATTTAACAGTGAACATCTGAGAGACCCAGATTCCTGAAAAACTCTGTGACCAGCACTCCCAAAAAGGCCCAGCTGCACTCCCGGAAAGGCCCACTCACACTTCAGAAAAGCCTCACCAGCACTCCCATAAAAGACCCACCTGCACCCCCGTAAAAAACCCACATGCACTCCCGAAAAGTCACACCCACATTCCCGTAATGGCCCACCTGCATTCCCGTGAAAGGCTTACCACCATTTCTGTAAAAGACCCACCCATACTCCTGAAAAGCCACACCTGCATTCCCAAAAAAGCCCACCCATGCTCCCGAAAAAGGCCCACCCACGCTCCCGAAAACCTCCATCTGCACCCCTGAAATACTCAAAGACCCACACTCCCAAAACGGCCCAACTGCACCCCCAAAAAGCCTTGCCTGCACTACCGTAAAAGACCAACCTGCACTTCCAAAAAGCCCCACCTCCGTAAAAAGGCATACCCGCATTCCCTTTACAGGCCCACCTACACTCCCAAAAAGCCTCACCCGAACTTCCGAAAAGTCACACCCGTAGTAGGCCCAACTGGATCCCATAAAAGGCCCACCCGTACTCACTTAAAAGGTCCCCCCTATACTCCTGAAAAGGCCCACCTGTACTTCCAAAAAGGCCCACACTCCCAAGATCAGTGTTAAAACTGTTCTTGAGCAAAGTTATTAATGTTATGGTTTCAGGGTATGTCAATGAAAATGTAATGTGTAGATACAATTATATTTAAACATAAGAAAGTTGGGATTATTCCTCGGTGGTAGGTATGCTATCATCGATATATCAGCAATCACGTGGCGTAGTGAATAGGACTTAGAGTGAGAAGCAGTGCTGGTATTACAGGAACACAGAGCATATTATTACATGGATTTACCGAATCCATTATATTAACAGGTTCAGACAGCAAGAGATTCTTCAAACTTCATACCAGGGCGGGCACAATGACTGACAACCCTGAGATAGACTGACTGCTCAGAGAGGCTGACGGACAGACTGACTGCACGGAGAGACAGACAGACTGACTGATTGCTCGGAGAGACTGACAGACTGACTGCTCGGAGAGACAGACAGACAGACTGACTGCTCGGAGAGACAGACAGACTGACTGCTTGGAGAGACTGACAGACTGACTGCTCAGAGACTGACAGACTGACTGCTCGGAGAGACAGACAGACAGACTGCTCAGGCTGACGGGCAGACTGACTGCTCGGAGAGACAGACAGACTGACTGCTCGGAGAGACAGTCTGCTCAGAAACAGACAGACAGACAGTTGTTGTGGAATTATTAGGCCCCATAAATTTTTGTCTTAGGCCTCATAATTCAAGTCTTATAAGAATGCTTTGTTAGTAGAAATTGTGTGTCAGCAGAAATGTTAGGTTCCTGTTGAGTGAAACATTGTAGCAGCTAGTCTTAATAAAATGTGAAGTTACTAAAAGCCTTGAGAACTAACCTTGAAACTAACAGTGCCAACTACTCAAAATGGCTGCCGAAGCACCCCTCCCATCGAGTGAGCACCGCATGGTAACAAGATGGCGCCTGCATCTTGTGCCCACTCCCGTGTCAAGGATGTCAACACCTCTTGATGGGAGGGCATTTAACCCCTTAAGGACCGGACTTTTTTTGCGATGTTGTACATTTGCGACCAGGCATCTTTTTGACACTTTTGTGGTGTTTGTGTTTAGCTGTAATTTTCCGCTCTCTCATTTACTGTTCCCATACAAATTATATATTGTTTTTTTCAGGACAAAAGGGGCTTTCTTTACATACCATTATTTATATAATCTCATGTAATTTAATTTTTTAAAAATGAAAAAATATGATGAAAAATTGAAAAAAATACATGTTTTTTTACTTTTATGTGAAAAATCTTTTATTCATCTACAAAAGCGAATGAAAAAAAACTGCTAAATAGATTCAAAATTTTGTCCTGAGTTTAAAAATACCCAGTGTTTACATGCTTTTTGCTATTTTTTTTGCAAGTTATAGGGCTATAAGTACAAGTAGGATATTGCGGTTTCAAAACATACATTTTTAAAATGTATCAATAGTGACATTGTAACACTATTATCTGTCATAAATCGCTGAATAACACCCCACATGTACATATTTTTTTTAAAGTAGACAACCCAGGGTATTCAATATGGGGTATGTCCAGACTTTTTTAGTAGCCACTTAGTCGCAAACAATGGCCAAAGTTAGCGTTCATATTTGTTTGTGTGTGAAAAAAGTAAAAAACTAAATTGAACGCTAATTTTGGCCAGTGTTTGTGACTAAGTGGTTACTAAAAAAGACTGGACATAACCCAAGGTATTGCAAATGGGGTGTCTTCTTTTGCAAATGGTATGCCATCATGGGGGTAATTCTCATTCCTGGGCTACCAAACGCTCTCAAAGGCAACGTAACCAACCTGGCCATTTTCAATGTAAAAATATTTGACCCATATATTTGACCCTTTCAAAAACGCTATAAAACCTGTACATGGGGGGTCCTGTTCTACTCAGGAGACTTTGCTGAACACAAATATTAGTGTTTCAAAACTGGAAAATGTATCACAACAATTATATCATCAGTAAAAGTGCTGTTTGTGTGTGAAAAATGCAAAAAAAGTCACTTTCACTGACAATATCATCGCTGTGATATGTTTTACTGTTTTGAATCACTAATATTTGTGTTCAGCGAAGTCTCCCGAGTAAAACAGTACCCCCCATGTACAGGTTTTAGGGTGTCGTAGAACGTTACAGGGTAAAATACAGTGATAGCAAATTAAATTCTCTGTACTCTCGGCCTGGGTTGGCAGGCAGGTCCCTTAAATTGCAATCAATAAAATAACTTAATTATGTAAAAATATTACATAAATACGCACGTAGAATTTAAATATATATGCATATTTATATATTTGAAGTCTACGTGTATATTTATATAATTATTTATGTAATTTTGTATATGGACATATGAATAGTTCGCATTCTTTTTATTTATTTATATATACATAGATGTATATACAATTTCATTCTAAGTGTATTTTGATATAAATATATATATATTAATATAAAATACAGTTAGAATAAAATTTCGTATAGATATATAATTTTTTTAAATTTTTATTATTATTTTTAATTTTTTTAATTTCATTTAAATTATTTATTATTCGTATTTTATAATAATATATATATACACAATATATATATAGTTATTATATATATTATATATATACGTGTGTAAATTAATTATAAGTGTATTTTTATATTAATATATGTACATATTAATATAAAAATACACTTAGCATGACATTATATATATGATATATAGACATATATTATATAGGTATAATATATGTCTATATATCATATATATACACATATATTATAATATTTTTTTTTTTATTAACTTTCACTTTAAATTTATTTCTGATTTTACACTAGCAGGGAGACTGCCTGTCAGCACAGACAGTCCCCCTGCAGGCAGAGACTAGGACACCTATTGTGACCATGTGGTCGCCCTGTTGGGCGATCACATGGCCACAGGGGTCCTAATCCGCCATGGGGAGACTGTCTGGGCTGCAGGCAGTCTCCCCACACCGGGAGCACCGCCGATCGCCGCCGGGGGAACGACGGCGATCGGGTAAGTACATTTTAAATTTAGGACGGTTCAGGACCGTCGTCGGTCGGCAAGTGAAAAATGCCGATGACGGTCCTGAACCGTCCAGCGTCCTTAAGGGGTTAACTAACCACTTAACACCTAAACCAATTAATAATGTTTACTTGTTGTTATCTTGAATTCTGTAGTGATGTACTTATGCCTTTATAAGGGTCTGCGCACCCACTTTTTAACAGATGCCATTAAATTTCCTGAGGTTCTTTCATTAACCTGAACCTCGTGTCTCAGTGTGAATTTACTTCTGCGTGCATGCAATATTATTATTATTATTCTTAATTTGGACAGGAGCAGATAGTCATTCAAACTTATTAGTTTGCATAAAAGAATCTACTACACAGTCTCTGAGCAGTCTGTCCGTCAGTCTCTTTGAGCAGTCTGTCCGTCAGTCTCTTTGAGCAGTCTGTCCGTCAGCCTCTCTGAGCAGTCTGTCCGTCAGCCTCTCTGAGCAGTCTGTCCGTCAGCCTCTCTGAGCAGTCTGTCCGTCAGCCTCTCTGAGCAGTCAGTCTGTCCGAACAGTCAGTTAGTCTCTCTGAGCAGTCAGTCAGTCCGACTGCTCAGAGAGACTGACGGACAGACAGACTGACTGCTCGGAGAGACTGACAGACTGACTGCTCGGAGAGACTGACAGACTGACTGCTCGGAGAGAGAGACAGACAGACTGACTGCTCGGAGAGACAGAGAGACAGACTGACTGCTCGGAGAGACAGACAGACTGACTGCTCGGAGAGACTGAGACTGACTGCTCGGAGAGACAGACTGACTGCTCGGAGAGACAGACAGACTGCTCAGAGGCTGACGGACAGACTGACTGCTCAGAGAGACAGACAGACTGACTGCTCGGAGAGACAGACAGACTGACTGCTCGGAGAGACAGACAGACTGACTGCTCGGAGAGACAGACAGACTGACTGCTCGGAGAGACAGACAGACTGACTGCTCGGAGAGACAGACAGACTGACTGCTCGGAGAGACTGACAGACTGACTGCTCGGAGAGACTGACAGACTGACTGCTCGGAGAGACTGACAGACTGCTCAGAGGCTGACGGACAGACTGACTGCTCGGAGAAACAGACAGACAGACTGATTGATCGGAGAGACAGACAGACAGACAAACTGACTGCTCGGAGAGACAGACAGACAGACTGCTCGGAGAGACTGACTGTCCTTCAGTCTCTGAGCAGTCTGTCCGTCAGTCTCTTTGAGCAGTCTGTCCGTCAGTCTCTTTGAGCAGTCTGTCCGTCAGTCTCTTTGAGCAGTCTGTCCGTCAGCCTCTCTGAGCAGTCAGTCCGTCAGCCTCTTTGAGCAGTCAGTCTGTCCGAACAGTCAGTTAGTCTCTCCGAGCAGTCAGTCAGTCCGACTGCTCAGAGAGACTGACGACAGACTGCTCAGAGAGACTGACGGACAGACTGGCTGCTCAGAGAGACTGACGGACAGACTGGCTGCTCAGAGAGACTGACGGACAGACTGGCTGCTCAGAGAGACTGACGGACAGACTGGCTGCTCAGAGAGACTGACGAACAGACAGACTGCTCAGAGAGACTGACGGACAGACTGGCTGCTCAGAGAGACTGACGGACAGACTGGCTGCTCGGAGAGACTGACGGACAGACTGGCTGCTCGGAGAGACTGACGGACAGACTGGCTGCTCGGAGAGACTGACGGACAGACAGACTGCTCAGAGAGACTGACGGACAGACTGGCTGCTCGGAGAGACTGACGGACAGACTGGCTGCTCGGAGAGACTGACGGACAGACAGACTGCTCAGAGAGACTGACGGACAGACTGGCTGCTCGGAGAGACTGACGGACAGACTGGCTGCTCGGAGAGACTGACGGACAGACAGACTGCTCAGAGAGACTGACGGACAGACTGGCTGCTCGGAGAGACTGACGGACAGACTGGCTGCTCGGAGAGACTGACGGACAGACAGACTGCTCAGAGAGACTGATGGACAGACTGGCTGCTCGGAGAGACTGACAAACAGGCTGACAGCTCTGAGAGACTAAAAACAAGTCAAATAGGTGCTGATAAAATATTGATTGTGCAGGAAACAGAATATCAAATAACTACAACAGTTTAATATAAAAGGCAAGAGCATTTGGAGATATTAAAGAATTTTACTAAAGAACATATTACCTTTTTAATAGATAGTATTAAATGGATCTGTTTTTTTTAGATGGCGTGTTCAATTAACCATTAATGTTTATTTTTAAAAAACATGGATAATGACGGTGTTTTCGAATAATTCCCTGCCCGCACAGTCTGTAAATTCCCCATTGTGGGTGGCTTGACATGTGATCACTAAGACTGTGTATACAGGGGACAGGCAATCATCCATTCATTTTCACTATTTAGTAGATTACATTTCTATCTGTGTTTTTTCTTTGGCGGTAAATGGAAAAAAAAAAGCTGCAGATTCTTGTCATCCCCTCTTTCCCTGACAAAGACTTTCGGTTTGAGCTGGTGAATACACCATCAGAGGCTTCTCACTACATTTTTTATTTCAATCGGCACTATATAACAATGACAGACTCCTGAGACATAGCAATCGAAATATACATCTCATCAAATTTAAATAAAAGTTTGCAAAAAAAAGATAAATATATAAAAATATCTAACTCGGCCTTAGTCTTAAAGGGACACTATAGTCACCAAGACAACTTTATCTTAATGAAGCAGTTTTGGTGTATAGATCATATCCCTGCAGCCTCACTGCTCAATTCTCTTCCATTTAGAAATTAAATCACTTTAGTTATACAGCCCGAGCCACACCTGCATGTGACTCAAACAGAAACATAGAATGTGATGGCAGATAAGAACCATTCGGCCCATCTAGTCTGCCCAATTTTCTAAATACTTTCATTAGTCCCTGGCCTTATCTTATTGTTAGGATAGCCTTATGCCTATCCCACGCATGCTTAAACTACTTTACTGTGTTAACCTCTACCACTTCAGCTGGAAGGCTATTCCATGCATCCACTACCCTCTCAGTAAAGTAATACTTCCTGATATTATTTTTAAACCTTTGCCCCTCTAATTTAAGACTATGTCCTCTTGTTGTGGTAGTTTTTCTTCTTTTAAATATAGTCTCCTCCTTTACTGTGTTGATTCCCTTTATGTATTTAAATGTTTCTATCATATCCCCCCTGTCTCGTCTTTCCTCCATGCTATACATGTTAAGATCCTTTAACCTTTCCTGGTAAGTTTTATCCTGCAATCCATGAACCAGTTTAGTAGCACTTCTCTGAACTCTCTCTAAGGTATCAATATCCTTCTGAAGATAGGGTCTCCAGTACTGCGTACAGTACTCCAAGTGAGGTCTCACCAGTGTTCTGTACAATGGCATGAGCACTTCCCTCTTTCTACTGCTAATACCTCTCCCTATACAACCAAGCATTCTGCTAGCATTTCCT
Source organism: Pelobates fuscus (assembly GCF_036172605.1). Taxonomy (NCBI): domain Eukaryota; kingdom Metazoa; phylum Chordata; class Amphibia; order Anura; family Pelobatidae; genus Pelobates; species Pelobates fuscus. The sequence continues at coordinate 5,789,182 of NC_086318.1, read as the reverse complement.
GCTGCTCTATTACATTGTCTGCCTACCTTTAAGTCATCAGAAATAATCACCCCTAAATCCCTTTCCTCAGATGTTGAGGTTAGGACTCTATCACATATTCTGTACTCTGCCCTTGGGACACTTCCTGTAAAAAGAGATGTCATGTGTAAACTTCCTTTATGACAAATTCTGTTTAATGTACAATTTCTTATCTCCTGCTCTGTTAATAACTCACTGGACCTTGCAGGAGCCTCCTGTGTGTGATTAAAGTTCAATTCACAAAGCAGGAGATAAAAACCTCTAAAGCAAATAAACATCTGATTGAACATTAAACCATTTTTTCAAGCAGGATATGTGAGTCACAGCCGGGCTGAATAAACAGAAACAAACGTGATTTAAATCCTAAATGGCAGCGAATTGAGCAGTGAGACAGCAGGGGCAGCCCTTCATCCTTCCGAGGTAGATGACATGAGTACCATTAAATTGGGTAATAGTAACATCCCCAGAACGAACTTGAAAACCAAAGTAATCTGAATGAACCTTTCCTGGTTAAATACTATGTTGTTATTATTATTATTATTATTATACCCAGGGCCAGAACCAAGCGTCCCGCTCCTCAACCACAGCGGCTGCACCGGTGACCTCTTATAGAGAGATTTCAATTCTCTGGATGCCTAAGACATGTTAATGGCTCACGGCTGAGGAATTCAAAGAATTACACGGTACTTTACAGACTAAAGGAGAGAAATAGGCTTTATAGCGGAAGGAGATGATGGAAAGGGCCGTTCTGATATATTTTAGGTCCATACCCCTTTATTGTAAAATATAATGGGATTGTGTGATCACTGGCTTGGTGTGCATGCACCATTTCCTTTATACATTAGTACCGGTTCCGTGTCTTTGTCATGCACCAAAATAATCATTTCTGTTTTGTTTTTATGCATTTGCGGTTCAGTTTAAAGGATTTTTTTTTTCACATTGACCAGGAAAGGAAGAGGGTGGAAGCAGCTGTCAGAGGACAACCCCTCTTCCGGGACAGAAACATTTATCGGAAAGAAAGGATCACTTTGACGTTTCTTTTTCATTCTCTGAAAACCACACACTTCTAAGCAAGAAAAGAACAAAAAATAACTCAATAATTGTAATTTGGTCGCAAACAGGAACAGCACCAGGAATCAAAGCATAAAATATGGAAGATTGTGAGTTTTGGTTTAACCGAGACATGGGACGGGCTTGTTAGCATATAGAGGTATTTATTGGCCTCCGGATAACGCTCCAAGTGTCCAGCTTTCATTAAGCTGATAATGGAAATAAGTGCTATACCGTATCAATGTTTCAGAGATATTTAATCAATACATTCATTATTGTTCAAAGTCTCAGCAAGTCGAGAGGAGGAAACCATCTCTAGATCTGCAGCTGATAAACAACATACCCTTAAGTGGAAACATCATTTAGAGAGAAACTGTAACGGAGACTCTTTACACGGCTGCCAGGTGAGATTGTGACATTCACTGACATTTATAAAGGAATACTCAATTTATTGAAGTGAAGAGGCTACAATGAAATCTGTCTTTATGTCTTCCACGGTCACTATATTTACCTTCCGTGTCACCAGACCCTGAAGGCAGGGAGAATAAGGGGTATGGCATGGAGGAAGGGTAAGGGATATGGCATGGAGGAGAGGCAAAGTAAGGGGAAAGGCTTAGGGATGTTAAGGGGTTTGGTATGGAGGGAGGGTAAATAGTATGGCATGGAGGGAGGGAAAGGGGTTTGGTGTGGAGGGAGTGTAAGGCGTTGGGCATTGAGGAGAAGAATGTAAGTGGTATGGGAGGGAGGGTTTGGCATGGAGGAGAGGGTAAGCTGTTTGGTATGGAAGAGATGGATGTAAAAGGCATGGCATGGAGGGAGGGTATGGTATGGAGAGAGGGTATGGAGAAAGGGTATGGGGTATAGAATGAAGGGAGGGTATGGTGTATGGCATGGAGGGTGGGTAAGGCTGAAGGGAGAGTATGGGGTATGGTATGGCATGGAGGGAGGGTGAGGGGTATGGCATTGGGTGAGGGTATGTGGTATGGTATGGAGGGTGGGTTTGGTGTATGGCATGGAGGGTGGGTAAGGGGTATGGTGGGTGGGTAAGGGGTATGGTATGGAGGGAGGGTATGGGGTACGGTATGGAGGGTGGGTAAGGGGTATGGTATGGAGGGAGGGTATGGGATATGGTATGGAGGAAGGAAATAGGGTACGGCATGGAGGCAGTGTATGGGGTGTGGCAAGGAGGGTATGGCATGGAAGAAGGGTAAGGGGTATGGCATGGAGGGAGGGTATGGTGTATGGCATTGAGGGTGGGTAAGGGGTATGGTGGGTGGGTATGGGTTAATGTTATGGAGGGAGGGTAATTGGCATGACATGGAGGGAGGGAAAGGGGTTTGGTGTGGAGGGAGGGAAAGGGGTTTGGTGTGGAGGGAGGGTAAGGCGTTGGGCATTGAGGAGAAGAATGGAAGGGAGGGTTTGGCATGGAGGAGAGGGTAAGCTGTTTGGTATGGAGGAGATGGATGTAATAGGTATAACATGGAGGGAGGATATGGTGTATGGTATGGAGGGAGGGTATGGGTTATGGCATGGAGGAAGGAAATGGGTTATGGCATGGAGGGAGGGTAAGGGGTATGGTATGGAGGGAGGGTAAGGGGTATGGTATGGAGGGAGGGTATGGTGTATGCCATGGAGGGTGGGTAAGGGGTACGGTATGGAGGGTGGGTAAGGGGTATGGTATGGAGGGAGGGTATGGGTTATGGCATGGAGGAAGGAAATGGGTTATGGCATGGAGGGAGGGTATGGCATGGAAGGTGGGTAAGGGGTATGGTATGGAGGGAGGGTAAGGGGTATGGTATGGAGGGAGGGTATGGTGTATGCCATGGAGGGTGGGTAAGGGGTATGGCATGGAGGGAGAGTATGGGGTATGGCATGGAGGGAGGGAATGGTATGTAAGGGTATTCCACGGCATTGGAATGGCATGGAAGGAGGGTAAGGGGTATGGCATGGAGGGAATGGGGTATGGGATGGAGGGTGGGTATGGTGTATGGCATGGAGGGTGGATATGTGGTATGGCATGGAGGGTGGAAGGGGTATGGCATGGAGGGTGGGTAAGGGGTATGGTATGGAGGGAGGGTAAGGGGTATGGTATGGAGGGAGGGTAAGGGGTATGGTATGGAGGGAGGGTAAGGCATCTAGGGTGGGTAGGTGGTATGGCATGGAGGGTGGGTAAGGGGTATGGTATGGAGGGTGGGTAAGGGGTATGGTATGGAGGGAGGGTATGGGGTATGGTATGGAGGGTGGGTAAGGGGTATGGTATGGAGGGGGGGTATGGGGTATGGTATGGAGGAAGGAAATAGGGTATGGCATGGAGGCAGTGTATGGGGTGTGGCAGGGAGGGTATGGCATGGAAGAAGGGTAAGGGGTATGGCATGGAGGGAGGGTATGGTGTATGGCATTGAGGGTGGGTAAGGGGTATGGTGGGTGGGTATGGGTTCATGTTATGGAGGGAGGGTAATTGGCATGACATGGAGGGAGGGAAAGGGGTTTGGTGTGGAGGGAGGGTAAGGCGTTGGGCATTGAGGAGAAGAATGGAAGGGAGGGTTTGGCATGGAGGAGAGGGTAAGCTGTTTGGTATGGAGGAGATGGATGTAATAGGTATAACATGGAGGGAGGATATGGTGTATGGTATGGAGGGAGGGTATGGGTTATGGCATGGAGGAAGGAAATGGGTTATGGCATGGAGGGAGGGTATGGCATGGAAGGAGGGTAAGGGGTATGGTATGGAGGGAGGGTAAGGGGTATGGTATGGAGGGAGGGTATGGTGTATGCCATGGAGGGTGGGTAAGGGGTATGGTATGGAGGGTGGGTGGGTAAGGGGTATGGTATGGAGGGAGGGTATGGGTTATGGCATGGAGGGAGGGTATGGCATGGAAGGAGGGTAAGGGGTATGGTATGGAGGGAGGGTAAGGGGTATGGTATGGAGGGAGGGTATGGTGTATGCCATGGAGGGTGGGTAATGGGTATGGCATGGAGGGAGAGTATGGGGTATGGCATGGAGGGAGGGAATGGTATGGAGGGAGGGAGAGTAAGGGTATTCCACGGCATTGGAATGGCATGGAAGGAGGGTAAGGGGTATGGCATGGAGGGAATGGGGTATGGGATGGAGGGTGGGTATGGTGTATGGCATGGAGGGTGGAAGGGGTATGGCATGGAGGGAGGGTAAGGGGTATGGTATGGAGGGAGGGTAAGGCATCTAGGGTGGGTAGGTGGTATGGCATGGAGGGTGGGTAAGGGTACGGCATGGAGGGTGGGTATGTAGTATGGCATGGAGGGTGGGTATGGTGGGAGGGTAAAGGGGTATGGCATGTAGGGATGGTATGGCATGGAGGGAGGGTAAGGGGTACGGCATGGAGGGTGGGTAAGGGGAATGGCATGGAGGGAGGGTAAGGAGTTTGGCATGGGCAATGATGACTGACATGGAGCAGGAAGATGAGGATATGGGAGGCTGGCATTGAAGAAGGGGTTGGCTAGGGGAGACTTACAACTTGGATGACTGGACCTGGTTGAGCAGGTGGAGCATGGCCCAGGGCCGAGTAAAAGCCCACGTAATGCCAGTATTGTATTTTAAAAATTGATTCGCTTTCCGTTTACTAGTGTTCCTGCATATTGCCTGTGTGTCAGAGAACTCGACTTATAGACATAACAAATAAGGTCAGGTGGCCCAAGACTCACAGAAAAAACAACCAAAATGTGTACAAAGCACTTACAGTATCTTAAAAAGGGCCCAATTTGTACTCACTTTTGTTGCCAACAGTTTAGACATTAATGGCTGTGTGTTGAGATATTTTGAGGGGACAGCCTGTTATAAAGGCTGTACACTTACTACTTTACATTGTAGCAGAGTGTCATTTCTTCAGTGTTGTCACAAGAAAAGATATAATAAAATATTTACAAAAATGTGACGGGTGTACTTACTTTTGTGAGATAGGGAACAAAGCTATGTTATTTGAACATAATATAATTCCCTTGATAAAATTGTGAAATCATTATTTAAATGTAGCATTATTTTGTGACGTTTTGGCACAATACCCATTACTACTCCTGGTCTCTCAATACTGCCCCATGTAGTTCAAATATGGGGGTGCTCTTACCTTAAGTAGCTTCATCAGACTCTCCAGTTGCACCATGAGTTCCCTTCGACTTTCCTGAAGGGTGGACATTCTCTGCTCCAGCTCATCCTTCCGCTGCCTGTCAGAGACACACCACACTGTTTATAGCAGCGTCACAGCGATTATATCACCGCCACACCACGAATATCACCGCCACAATGATTATATCACTGCTACAGCGATTATTTTACTGCCACACTGATTATATCACTGCCACACTGATTATATCACTGCTACAGCGATTATTTTACTGCCACACTGATTATATCACTGCCACACTGATTATATCACTGCTACAGCGATTATTTTACTGCCACAGCGATTATTTTACTGCCACAGCGATTATTTCACAGCCACAGAGACATCACCGCCATAGATAACACCGCCATACCGTTTATAACACCGCCACACCGATTATATCACCACATTCTTTTTATTTACCGCCACAGCGATTAGATCACCGCCACACCATTCACATCACTGCCACACCATTCACATCACCGCCACACCATTCACATCACTGCCAAACTGATTATATAGCTGCCACACCATTCACATCACTGCCACACTGATTATATAGCCGCCACACCATTTATATCACTGCCACACTGATTATATAGCCGCCACACCATTCATATCACTGCCACACTGATTATATAGCCGCCACACCATTCATATCACTGCCACACTGATTATATCACTGCCACACCGTTCATATCACCGCCACACCATTCACATCACCGCCACACCATTCACATCACTGCCAAACTGATTATATAGCTGCCACACCATTCACATCACTGCCACACTGATTATATAGCCGCCACACCATTTATATCACTGCCACACTGATTATATAGCCGCCACACCATTCATATCACTGCCACACTGATTATATCACTGCCACACTGATTATATCACCGCCACACCGTTCATATCACCGCCACACCGTTCATATTACTGCCACAGCGTTTATATCATCTCAACAGTGCATATTCTACCGGCACAGTGTTTATATCTCTGGTGCACCGATTATATCACTGCCACAGATCTTATATTACCGCCACCGTGTTTATAACACGGCCACATCATTTATTTTACTGTCATACTGATCTTATCATTGCCACACAGCTTATATCATTGCAACACTGATTATATTACAGCCACATGGTTGATATCACCATCACAATGGTTTTTATCACCCCCATATTGTTTATATCACTGTCACACTGATTATATTACCACCACACCGATTATATTCAAACATATATTAGAAAGGTACATTTCTCAGTGTCTACCATTGGGTAATAAATATAAAAGAAACAAACTGAAACCAATGTGGCTTAGTAGAGAAGTAAAACAAGAGATTAAAAATAAGAAAAGGGCATTTAAAGCATTTAAATCAGACAAATCAGAGGCATCCTATATAAGATATAAGGAAGCCAATAATGCTTGCGAAAAGGCAATTAAAGTGGCTAAACTAGAAAATGAGAAATTGATAGCCAAAGAATGCAAAACCAACCCCAAACATTTTTCAAGTACATCAATTCTAAAAAATAAATAAAGACCATGAAAAGTCAGAAAAACTACTATTTATATACTACTTCTATATATTAATGAGGATCCTATGGCAAGAGATATGCATATGATTGCTGCACAAAACTTACAGATAACTTGTGATTGGATGACTCAAGAAAAGGTGCTACAGCAGTTAAAGAAATGTTATGTAAATAAAGCTCCTGAGCCTGATGGGATTCACCCACGAGTACTTAAGGAGCTAAATGTGGAAATAATTGAACCTCTGTATTTAATCTTTTAATTTGCTTAGTGCAATATTAAAATAAAATCTAACATTACACTATCTGTTCAGTTATTTGTGTGAATGTTTCACTCTTCCCCTTTCATTCTTGCATATATTTCTGTGCTCATTATTATTTATCCCCTTAAGGACACATGACATGTCTGACACGTCATGATTCCCTTTTATTCCAGAAGTTTGGTCCTTAAGGGGTTAAACTTAGCTATATATTATAGTGTATCTATATTTCTTTTAACATACCCAAGTGCAAAAAAAAAAAAAAAACACTATATATATATATATATATATGTATTAAGGCCTTTTGGCCTGTAATTGTGGGAGGGGCGTATGACACACCTCTTCCCTACTTAAGGGACACCCCTTACCTGGCTCCATATTGTTTGAGGTCAGCGCTGCATCATTTCCACTTCCGGGTCATCCAGATGCCATTTTACCTGATTACTCCATGAGGTTTTTTAAGCAGAGCTGTGTCAGGAATCCAGCCACAGGCTTTTCCGGCCTACCACCTTCTTTCTTCAATCCATCGCCGTGGATGGTGTCCAAGTGACTCACAAACTGTAAGTCAACCTACCCGTTATGCCAGGCATCAGTCCCACGGCACCATGCACGGGTCAGGTCCTCACTTTACGGCTGCATTTTGTCTAAGTCTGTTCTAAAACCATTGCATGTTCATGCATATCATTCGTTTAAACCCCCTACCGGTCTTTGGGTGTACTACAGGCTTCTTAGACATTATCGCATTTAATGTACAAACCAACGAACCACTGCATTTTTGCCTACACACTGACCCCTACCGGTCATTCGGTGTACTACAGGCTTCTCAGACATTATTGCATTTCATGTACAAACCATCGAACCACTGCATTTTCGCCTACACACTGACCCCTACCGGTCATTCAGTGTACTACAGGCTTCTCAGACATTATTGCATTTCATGTAAAAACCAACCTTGCTTCATTTAAACGATTGTCATTTCGGTTTGTGTTTTCTGGTCGGCACTTATTCATAGTATATTCTATGCACGATTGCTGTTCGCATTAAAATGCATACGGTTAAGCTATTCATGCTAACTTCTGTTTCCCTTCATACTAAGATTCGGTTATTCTGCTATGTATTCACATAGATCTTTTTCGTGAGTTACATTTCATCATTTCATGTATTTACATTTGGTTAAAAAGTTGCTTGGTTGGGGGGGCGGGGCCAGACCGCCAGGCTGAACGGATGCAAAATGGAGTAGCTCCTGAAGGAATCTCAACTTTTGGCCTTAAAACGAGCTTACCGGACAACTGGCTGCTGAACCCCGGCATGAGAGGCCACCCTGGTCCCGAGGAGAGGCTTGCTGAGAAGTTCTAGTCCCTCGGAGGGGCGATCCCTGTCGCACGATGAGGACCGCTCGGGCGGTGAGCGAGGTGGACGGCCGCTGCCCAGCTATCCTGCCCACCAGCGGTAAAGAAAGAAACTCGGGGTTGGGAAGGTCCGGTCCCGTGCCCCCCCCCTTTGGGCCGGCGGGGGTAATCCTGGCCCCCACCCTGTGACCCAGCGGACCACCACAATGCCAGCAATCGGAGCGGAGGTAATGAAGGTCCAGTGCACAAGCCCCCTTTAAAATGGCGGAGACCACACGGCAGGCGACCCTACTCACAGACGGGCGCACTCACCTCTCCTACAGCCACACAAACAGACCGCTGAGCGGGAACCGGCGGAGAGGGAAATAAGACCTCAGGAGCAGAGTGAATGAGGAACTGTCACGGTATAATGGCCTCCCTGCCACACTAATCTGCCCACCACGAGGGGACCGCAATATACGGACTGACCACCCATAGCAAAGATAATTCCTGGGATCCATTTCCAGACCGATCTGCCCACAAAGAGAACATGAACAGAACAGCAGCCAAAGAGCTTCCCGTACCAAGAACAACATCCTCGCTGCAGAAAGGCTGGCCCCCTGACAGGCAACCTCTGACCCTCGCCTGGCTGACATGGGACTCATGGGGTGGATATTCTACAGTCTAGTCTTAAATACTAGGGCTACCTTAGTGCTTATCAGAGCCACTCAAGTTCTAGTCCAAGTCTAGCATAACTTGTAACCACTCTCTCAAAGCTCAGGCAGCCAAGACAGATGAATACTCATTGATCTTCACCTAACCTACTTTAACCATGATTTCCTTTTTGTTATTCACTAACTCAGCTAATGTGCCTAAACTAAATGAACATGCTATGTATATGCATCCATAATTTATCCCAGTTTCTGCCTAAATAGCATGTATTAAGCTTGTTTGTAAAACAAAAAAACTAGTGCATTGTACTAACATACCCCATTGCTCTCCCTGTTATGTAATCTTGGTTTAGAAATCTGCATGTGGATTGCCTTTGGGGTACCACATGCCTGTATGTTACCCTCATATGCACTGCAAAAATAAAGAATTGAAAAAAAAAAAAAAAAAAAAAAAAAAGTTGCTTGGTTAAATAGACAGACCATTTTCATGCTATTTTTAAGGTATCACTTATTACATCAGGGTATGAAACCAGCTAACATTTCTGTATAGACATTGGACTCCCACGCTTACTGGAGTTTTTTTTTTTTTTTATAATTATTCATTTCATTACAATTAAATCAGCCTACGTTACAGGCCTCATTTCTTTGTTGTTAACCATGACACAAGGATTTAATTCCTTTTCATGCATACTCGGGTTGAATCACACGTACTGATCCAACCAATCATACGTTTCCTGCACAGTAATTGGTTAAACTTTCAAATACTTATTTTACACGATCTTAGGTTGTCTATTTTGTTTCAGTTTGCTTATTATATATATATATGGTTTTAATAATAATAGTTATTTTATTTTACAATGCAGATATTACATGTATATTACTGTTATGGTTAGCCTACATTACGGCTCCTTTTTCTGTCATGCTCGTACGACCTACCACGAGTTCAAGGACACGGTCCTATTTTCAAAGAGTATAATGGAGATATGATGTTATTACAACCATGTACATTACGATTACATGGCACTAACTATTCAGGCCATTTCTTATCATACTCATACGATATACCACGAGTATATAAGAACACGGTCCTACCTTCCACAGAGGGTTTCGGGTTGAATCACACGCATTGGTTCAACCACTCATACGTCACGTTACAACATTTTCTGCATAGATTGTAATTTCACATGGCATTTACAAACTCAGGCCTTTTCTTGACACACTCAGACGACGTAACACGAGTATTCAAGAACACGGCATATACGTCTCACAAGACTTTCGGTTTTTGAATCACACGTTCTGGTTCATACATTCATACGTCACTTTACAGCAACATTTATGATTCTGCATATTGTCACTTCACATTAAAAAGTCCCTTGCATTCCCAGATCAGTTTAGTGACATGCATATCATCTGATCACCTTCCTTATATACACATTACACGGCCAATCCCCTGCTGCCAGGTATCGGACTCAGCGTAACGCTTGTCACCAAGCATGGGCAGTCATGTCACTATCATACTCATAGATTTTACACCTCCCACACATACTGCTAGAAGTCCTAATCACAGCCTATACAGATTACACAGGTCTCACAGGATCCATTCTCACTCTATCCCTTTTTAGGTTTATCCAGGTTTTCATACCTGTCGAATCTCAAAACTTCATACATACTACCAGGTACGTAAGCCTGCTCACGTTGTAGTTCACATACGTTTCATTCTTCTAGGCCATAGAGTACTGGCAAGTTAGGGGTATAGGCCCAAATAGGTACCTCCCTTCTTGGCATTTCTGCCTATCATTTAGTGGTCCGCGAGGCCAACACCCCGCCTCAACGTTTCGGAGGCAAACGCCATCGGGCCACACGTGAGTTAGCCGCCTCGCAATATTATAGAGAGGGCCTCACCTGTCACTCCCTCCCCCTGTTTTCTTTTACTATCACCGAGAGGCCTACGATTCCTGCCACTACGACGGGTGGCCTCAATAACCCCTCGCGCCAACTCGTAGACAGAGCCTCTCATAGCCACTTGGCAACTAGCAGGGCCTCACCTGTCACAAAACAAGATTAATTTTTCGCCTTTCAGGCCTAGTTAGCCTGCCAGTATCACCCCTGGGGAATCGGTCACTACACCCCTTACCATGGCTGGGTCGGCCGCTGCGACCCCTCCAGCACTGGTTGAGTTGCAATCACTTTCTCCAGCCATCTGTTTCAGGGCACATGCTAAATCTGTGTCCAAATAAAATGTATCCCAAAACTATACTTAACATCAATAAACATTTCTGTACTTACGACATTACTGCCACATCATCCATCTAGACATTTGGTGGAATTCATTATCTCGGGTCTATCAGAAGGATTCACACAGGCCTCATACACATGCCTTCCGGAATCCTGGAATGTCCTAATTTACAATCCGCACAACAAACCCTACAGCGGTGGAGACACTCATAGCCAGGAAGTGGCAGAGGACTTCCTATGGGGGCCCTTCCAGTCCCCTCCGTTCACCACATGGCGGACAAACCCCATCGGTATTGTCACGGGGAAATCTTCTCACAAACAGAGACTTATCATTGATCTATCAACACCTCTGCCACTCCTAGTCTGAACTCCCTCATACCCTCTGAGGAATTTTCACTGCTATATTCCACCGTAGATCGCGCCATTACGGCTATCATGCAGGCAGGGGCCGGAGCATGGCTCAGTAAGACTGATATCACAATGCTTTCAAGTTACTGCCTATCCACCCTACACTGTGTCACCTGCATGGTATCAAGTGGGCAGGGAACTACTATTTTGCTCACGTTTAACATTTAGGTTCCAAAGTAGTCCGGCCATTTTCGACGTATTCGCCCTATGCTGGTTTTATTAAATATAGCCAGATGCCCTACAGTTATACATTATCTGGATGATTTCTTACTGATCGAGGAGAATATTTCCCCTCCCAGTAGCCTAAAAGAAACCATCAGTCTATTCGAACAGGTGGGTGTCCCAATTTCCAAAAGTGACTATGAATATATTTTGCTTAGTGCAATATAAAAATCTGACATTATATTTATATCCATTATGTTTATGTGACTCATATTCCATCTCCTAATACTATCCCCGAGGATCTGATGATAACAGTTTTCTGTCTGTAAGTATTAATCTGCTTAGTGCGATAATAAAAGCAAATCTATTCAATTCTTTATGTGAATTTTTCACTCTTTCCCTTTATATTATAGTGTATCTGTATAATGTATCTATTTCTTTTATCATATCCAAATTAAATATATTATTATTAACTCTCTCTCTTCCCGTTTCTTTTCCTACCCGTCTTCTTTCTTCCATTTTCCCTTTCTTCTTTTCTCTATTCAGCAAGGACTGTATTAACTCTTTATGTTCTTTCTTCATGAATTGAAGAAGATTTGAATATTGACTCTGATTTCATCCGCAGCACGAGCTGTTTCTAACGTAGTGAATGACAGTCTCTCCTGTCCAATAGAATCTCAGGGACGTAGGAAAACTCCACTGGAACCTGATCTTATGCTTCTTGAGAAATTCAGTAACCAATTAAAATGATTTTCTCCATGTTCTCGTATGATAAGAAAGATCCTGAAGAAATATTATATTTGTATAACTGGTATTTTTCAGCAAATTTTCTCCTCGTGCGTTCAGTTTGTTTTTTAATTGCGCTGAACAAAAGTTTACCATGTTGTCTCTTATTATTATTGTGTGGAACTATTGCTTGGCTTGTGTATCCGATGTACCCTTTCTAGCGAGCAATCTAATGTTGACATATCTGGAAGTAATGCTTTAAATATTCTTGAATTTTCTCTGCTTAGTTTTTTTTCAGGTATTCCACGGAAGCGCATTTTGTATCCAGTTTTATCTCTTTAAAATTAGATAAACATATCTAATATCATATTTAAGGCTGGGCCTGTAGTTGTGGGAGGGGCTTGGGTCCCCTTTATAAGGGCATCCAATCCTCTCCCACTTCATTATGGTTTGCCTGGCGAGTTGCAGGCTGATGAGACTGTCTGGTTCAGTACACAACCATCTACTTTCAGTTCAACTATCATCAACACAAACTGCCTAAACTCTAAACAGGCTGGTTTTGGCCTATTGTGGCCCACGCAAGTATTTGTTTGCCTCACTAGAAGCTCGGGGGCACTGCTGCGTCCAGCCCAGCCACGGCTTCTATAACTGTTGTTTTTATGACAAAACTGTAAGTTTGTTTGTTCAACCTTTCGACTATGGCAAATTCTACTAGTAACGCAAATTCAGCCTATTCCATTCATACATAGCTTACGGTATTTGGCAGCGATGCCTCATTCTGCGTACTGTATTCGGCAGCGATGCCTCATGCTGCTTACTGTATTTGGCCCACACTAGGCCATATTGACCTTTATCATCTACATTTTAAGTTTTCTCTGTTTGTCCTGGGTATTCATGCACTTTTTGAGCCTTTATTGTTAGTTATTATGTGGCTGGGTGTTGCTACTGACTGTCTAAATTTATGTCAGGCCCAAACCTGGACCTATACATGTGGTAAAGGAAATAAAATATGAACTTGTATATACATTTTCTGTACACATAAATGTAAAACTCCTTAATTTCTGTACGGGGGAATATCTTCTAAATGTCTTAAATTTTCTTACTAAATTTTCACAAAACTGTATCATATGCATTTCAGTTAGTCACCCTACATTTTGATGTTTGTCTGCCCTCTGGGTATTCAGATACTCATTGGGACAACATTGTTTGGTAGATATACCCAAGGGACAGCTTGCATGCATTTAATTATGTAATTTTCATTGGGGTATAATCTAATAACCGCTAGCTAAGCCTGCAGTTCTCTTGTCTGCTGCTTTTGCATCCCCTCACTTTCTAACACCACCCAGACTTTCTTTGTGCGGTCTACATTCATTTTAGTGTATAGATCATTCCCCTGCAATTTCACTGCCCAATTCACTGTCATTTAGGAGTTAAATCACTTTGTTTCTGTTTATGCAGCCCTAGCCACACCTCCCCTGGCTATGATTGACAGAGCCTGCATGGGGAAAAAAACTGGTTTCACTTTCAAACAAATGTAATTTACCTTAAATAATTGTATCTCAATCTCTAAATTGAACTTTAATCACATACAGGAGGCTCTTGCAGGGTCTAGCAAGCTATTAACATAGCAGGGGATAAGAAAATCTTAATTAAACAGAACTTGCCATAAAAGCCTAAATAGGGCTCTCTTTACAGGAAGTGTTTATGGAAGGCTGTGCAAGTCACATGCAGGGAGGTGTGACTAGGGTTCATAAACAAAGGGATTTAACTCCTAAATGGCAGAGGATTGAGCAGTGAGGCTGCAGGGGCGTGTTCTATACACCAAAACTGCTTCATTAAGCTAAAGTTGTTCAGGTGACTAGTGTCCCTTAATCTTCTATGCCAGCAGTGTAGGCATAAGTAGTTATCATCATCCTCCTAAGCATTCCAGGTGTAGGTCTTTTTAATATATGCCTTATAGAATGTGACGGCAGATAAGAACCATTCGGCCCATCTAGTCTGTCCAGTCTTCTAAATACTTTCATTAGTCCCTGGAATTATCTTATAGTTAGGATAGCCTTATGCCTATCCCACGCATGCTTAAACTCCTTTACTGTGTTAACCTCTACCACTTCAGCTTGAAGGCTATTCCATGCATCCACTACCCTCTCAGTAAATTAATACTTCCTGATATTATTTTTAAACATTTGTCCCTCTAATTTAAGACTATGTCCTCTTGTCGTGGTAGTTTTTCTTCTTTAAAATATAGTCTCCTCCTTTACTGTGTTGATTCCCTTTATGTATTTAAATATTTCTATCATATCCCCCCCTGTCTTGTCTTTCCTCCAAGCTATACATGTTAAGATCCTTTAACCTTTCCTGGTAAGTTTTATCCTGCAATCCATGAACCAGTTAGTAGCCCTTCTTTGAACTCTCTCTAAGGTATCAATATCCTTCTGAAGATACGGTCTCCAGTACTGTGTACAGTACTCCAAGTGAGGTCTCACCAGTGTTCTGTACAATGGCATGAGCACTTCCCTCTTTCTACTGCTAATACCTCTCCCTATACAACCAAGCATTCTGCTAGCATTTCCTGCTGCTCTATTACATTGTCTGGCTACCTTTAAGTCATCAGAAATAATCACCCCTAAATCCCTTTCCTCAGATGTTGAGGTTAGGACTCTATCAAATATTCTGTACTCTGCCCTTGGGTTTTTACATTCAAGATGCATTATCTTGCACTTATCCACATTAAATGTCAGTTGCCACAACTCTGACCATTTTTCTAGTTTACCTAAATCATTTGCCATTTGGCTTAGTCCTTCCTGGAACATCAACCCTGTTACATATCTTAGTATCATCAGCAAAAAGACACACCTTACCATCAAGACCTTCTGCAATATCACTAATAAAATATTAAAGAGAATGGGTCCAAGTACAGATCCCTGAGGTACCCCACTTGTGACAAGCCCAAGCTTCGAATATACTCCATTGACTACAACCCTCTGTTGCCTGTCACTCAGCCACTGCCTTACCCATTCAACAATATTGGAATCCAAACTCAAAGATTGCAGTTTATTGATAAGCCTTCTATGTGCAACAGTGTCAAAAGCCTTACTGAAATCTAGGTAAGCAATGTCTACTGCACCACCCTGATCTATAATTTTAGTTACCCAATCAAAAAAATCAATAAGATTAGTTTGGCATGATCTCCCTGAAGTAAACCCATGTTGTCTCTGATCTTGAAATCCATGTGTTTTTAGATGTTCAACAATCCTATCCTTTAACATGGTTTCCATCACTTTCCCCACTACTGAAGTAAGGCTTACTGGCCTATAGTTGCCCGACTCCTCCCTATTACCTTTCTTGTGAATGGACACAACATTCGCTAACTTCCAATCTTCTGGGACTACTCCTGTTAACAATGATTGGTTAAATAAATCTGTTAATGGTTTTGCTAGTACACCACTAAGCTCTTTTAATAGCTTTGGGTGTATTCCATCAGGTCCCATTGACTTATTTGTCTTTACTTTTGACAGTTGAAATAGAACCTCTTCCTCTGTAAACTCACATGTAATAAATTACTCATTTATCCTTTTTCTTAACTGAGATCCCTTTCCTTTTCCTATGTGTTTTCCTATGTATTATGTACGGCCTCTAGCCAGTTCAGCAACAGTGGCATTCTAGAGGCCTCTGTTCCCATTTTGATTCAGTCTTCCAACTGAATTGCTAAGACCCGATTCCCTGACTGATACCCTTTATTGGGCTCAGTGCATGTTGCGGCGAGACCAATCTGTGCATTTCCCCTGCAAAGACATGAAAGCCGGGTAAGTCGGTGCTTGCCCTGTTTGAGCGTGATTCCCCAGATAGCTATGCCATGGAGCCACTGTAGTACCTATACTAAAAAAAACAGCCCTCGACCCATCCACCCTCTCTAACTACCGTCCCATATCCCTGCTCCCTTTTTCCTCAAAGCTTCTGGAAAAACTTGTCTTTACCCGTGTGTCTCATTTCCTCAATTCCAACTCTCTCCTTGACCCCCTTCAATCTGGCTTCCGCCCTCTCCACTCTACAGAGACTGCCCTTATCAAAGTTACTAACGACCTAATCGCAGCTAAATCCAAAGGCCACTACTCCATACTAATTCTTCTTGACCTCTCAGCGCCCTTTGACACCGTTGATCATGCTCTCCTTCTTCAAACTCTTCAATCACTTGGTCTCTGTGACTCTGTCCTCTCGTGGTTTACCTCTTATCTCTCCCAACGCTCATTCAGTGTCTCCTTTTCTAATGATACCTCCTCCCCCCGCCCTGTGTCGGTTGGAGTCCCCCAAGGCTCCGTCCTTGGTCCCCTTCTATTTTCTCTTTATACTGCCTCTCTTGGCAAACTTATTACCTCTTTTGGATTCCACTACCACCTGTACACTGATGACACACAGCTATATCTCTTGTGGCGAAACCAGCTTCGCCACTGTGAACTGGAGAGGCCTGGCTGCTAGCCTCCTGCCCTGCGACTACGGCCCATGGACATATTGGGACTTTTGGGACTAATGTCCCTTTAAGACGTTGTAACATATCACAGTAATACTGTCTTAAATATTATGTAGGTATTTATGTGTTCAGTTAAACTGGGGATATGTAGAAATGTGTGTTTTATGTGTTAAATGTATCAGTATGTAATTTTATGTCTTTTACTGTCTTTTTGCAACCATGTGGTTAATGGAGTCTGACTCTAGTCCTAGATAATTTGATTACTTCTCCAATTATCTCCAGGGCAGAAGGGAGGAAGCCGGGATGCATTGTGGGGGATGTTTTACTTCTGTTTGGGCCAGATTGTGCCATGCTGCAAGCCAGGGCCCAAAAGATACTTTTAGTAACTTTTAAACCCCTGGTCGGATTCATGCCATTTTTTAATATGTTGTTCCCCTGAATGGATTGATTGTGGATATGTATTTTTATGTGAATGTGATGTATGGTTTTAAAGTTATGAAAGTTGTGTAAAAGTATATTTTACTCTGTATGCATAATGGGATTATGTGTCACACTAAGGGGAGGGGATGTGTGGGAGGTAACATCTATGTCATTGGTTCTTTTATGCCTCCCCCTGGGTGTGGCCTGTATGTGTGAGTTGGAAATAAAAGCCAGACTGGGTGTCCCAGTCTAGAGTTCTTGCTTAACCCTCAAAGCGATGTGTCGTCTCGGTCTTTGGGGGAATGGAATTGTATGCTGACTGCCAAGAGTGTAAGCCGATGTCTGCTTTTCTTGTTCAGCTGTTCCAGTGTTCGTGTGGTTCCAGTCGGGAGAATGGTGTTTGCAGTAGCTGCCTGTGCATCTGGAAAGGGGATTATCGCCTAAACTGGGTTTTATCCTCTTGTAAGTGAAACGGTCCGTTACATCTCTCCTCCCCAGACCTCTCCCCTGCCGTCCTGCAACGTGTCACTGCTTGCCTTTCTTCCATCTCTGACTGGATGTCCTCCCGCTTTCTGAAACTCAATCTCTCAAAAACTGAGCTCCTTGTCTTTCCTCCTCCTAATACTGATCCTCCTATTTCGCTCTCCCTTCAAGTTTGTGGTACCAACATCAGTCCATCCTTGCAAGCGCGCTGTCTTGGCATCATACTTGACTCTGGTCTCACCTTTTGAGCCTCACATCCAGCATGTTGCCAAATCTTGTAGATTCCATCTTAAAAACATAGCCCGCGGGGGGCGTGGCCTGACTGCACATGTGAGCGGACGTGCAGAAACGGAGCTCTCCCGGTCCGCGGCGATAAATCGACTTTACAAGCCTGTTAAACCCTGAAAACGGACGGACAGAAACACCCAGATAGCGGTGAACACCCAGCACAGATGGCGTCGAAAAAATTTAAGCAAAAAACCCTAAATTTGCACCTGGAACGGCCCCAAACCGCGGAGCCGAAAATCCAAGATGGCGCCGACGATCGGCACTCTCCTATCCACAGCTCTGAATCAGGAGAATATCAAACTGCACCTGACAGCCCAGCTACAAACGCCTCAATCAGGCTAATCATGCAGGAACTGCAATCTTCATTCAAAGCTGACATCCAAAAAATGACTGCAGACATCAAAGCTGACATCCACAGCATAGGAGAACGCACTGCCTCCTTAGAGGACAAGTCAGAAGAATTAGTGGATGCCCACAACGTGTTGGCTGAGGCCTACACTGAACTTGAACGCAAGCTTAAGTTTCTGGAAGACAAGATGGCCGACCAAGAGGATAGAAGCAGGCGGAATAACATCCGTATAAGGGGTATACCTGAGACCATAACGCAACAGGACCTACCCAGGTATGTTAAAGACCTGTTTAAAATCCTGATCCCATCACTGTCGGAGTTTGACCTCATACTCGACAGAACTCACAGACTCCCCAAGCCTAAGCATCTCCCACCTGAAACTGCAAGAGACACAATCACTAGAGTGCACCATTTCACTGTCAAAGACAGGATCATGCAGACCTCTAGGACCGCGAACAAGTGGCCAGAACAGTACAGAGATATCAAACTATTTACAGATCTCTCTGCGGCGACTATGACCAAAAGACGCACGTTTGCACCAATAACCGAAGCACTAAGAAGCGCAAATATCCCTTACAAATGGGGCTTCCCCACAAAACTGCTCGTTAAAAGGAATGGCATCGACAGACCCATCATGACCCCTGAGGACGGCAAAAAGGCGCTACAAGACTGGGACGTACCCTTCGTAACCACCAGCCCTAAGAAGAAACCAGCCCCGGCCCCAACACCTAAGACACTGCAGAAGGACTGGTCGCGAGTGTCTAGAGCCTCCCAAGCACGCACAGACCCAGGAGAGGCACCGACCTGAGAATATATGACCACTGCCAGGTCACCCTTTCTTAAAGACTTTGAATACAGGTTATACCGTTCATATGTTATGTTTATGTTATAATATGTCCACCGATCACCCTACCAGGGTTTGACTACAGGCCATAAGCCTAGCCGCTCCGGGTGAGTAACACCCGGCTGCACCATGCTCTATGTTATGATATTATAGATCTAGCACGCACCGAGACCTTAGTGTTACACCTCGTGTGGTACACCCCCAAGGCCTTAGTAGCCTTTCGTCTCCGTTGCCTTAGGCAACCACATGTCACCAGAATGTGACTTTCGGAATTATGTATATAGTTTAATCCCCTGTTCTGCTTCCCAACCCTATCCCACCCCCCCGATGAGAGTACCGTGCAAACTCAATCTACTTCATGCACAATATTACAAACCGCCTATACCTATCAAGGCTACAAAACACGAGAATACCCCACAGCATGGCCTAAACGAGAAATTGACAGACTGGGCTGCATTTCACGAACCACTGGCGCAGCACGCCACGCACTGGTTAAATGGTAATTAAAATAATGTCCCTCAATGCTAAAGGGCTTAACTCCCCTAATAAACGGCGTCTGGCCATTCAAGAGGCAAGGAGAAGTGGAGCCCAAGTGGCATTTTTCCAAGAAACCCATTTTAAATGGGGCTCTAGACCCAAATTTACCTCCAAGTGGTACCCGCACGATTTTCACTCATGCTACTCGACCAAAAAAAGGGGGGTCTCCATTGTAATTGGCAAAGATGTGGTGTTTTCCTTAGTTAGAAAGATTAGTGATAAGAAGGGCCGTTATCTCATTATACAATGTATGCTGAACAATGCTCCATATACTCTCGTTAATGTGTATAGTCCTAATGATAACCAAAATGAATTTTTGCTGAGGATTTTAGCGTTAACTGATATGTACAAACATGGGGAGGTGATCATTGGAGGCGACACAAATTTTTTTATTAGATAGTACCCTGGACTCCTCCTCGACAGCCCAAGTCAAAAGTTGCACACTCAAAAATAGGCACACACTTACAACAAAGATATGTGCTACACTAGCCGCAGCACGCATAGTAGACCCGTGGCGCATTTTACACCCAACTGATATAGACCACACTTGCTACACGGCAGCCCACAACAGTTATTCCTGGATAGACAGATTCCTTATTCCTTCCGTATCAATGGCCCGAATAGAAGGAGCCAAAATTGGAGTAATGACATGGTCAGATCATGCCCCCATCACACTCAGCATCAACGAGACATTCTCCAACAGGGGCTCAGGCTCCTGGAGGCTCAATGAATCTCTCTTAACAGACCCATCAGTAGTGTCCCAAATAACACAAGATCTACAACACTATATCACCGAAAACAAAACTGGTGAATCCTCAATTGAAAATATCTGGTTAGCGCATAAGGCGGTCATCAGAGGCAGCTTCATAAAACATGCTAGCCATGCCAAAAAACGGAGAACGGCTGAATACAACACCCTCTTAGAAAATATCCGCAATCTAACTCACCATAACAAAAGGGACCCAAACCCCACCACAAAATCAGAACTCCTGACCCTTCATAACAAGCTAAACACCCTCGAATTGGCAAAAACGACATACACACTTAGGAAGCTTAAACACAATTTTTTTATGAGTGGCAACAAAGCTGGGGCTATTTTGGCGTCACAGCTAAAGAAAAGAACGGTCGCCTCCAGGATCGCCTTCCTCCACGATTCAAAGGGTGTGAAAGTGACGAACCCCCAAACTATCGTAGACCAGTTCGCCAAATACTATGGCGACCTATATAACCTGAAAAATGACCCCACGATTTTCTATCTTCACTCCACCTACCCAAACTGACAGAAGAAGACCTCATACCCTTAACACGACCCTTCTCCTTAGACGAACTCACGAAAGCAATTTCCCGACTCCCAGCACATAAATCGCCAGGCCCAGATGGCCTCACAAACGAATATTACAAGACATTTTCTCCTACCATAGCACCACTACTCCTCCAACTAGTCAATGAGTGCGCCACTAAAGGAGCGCTACCTGACGAAATGCTCCTGGCACACATCTCCACTCTCCCCAAACCCGGCAAACCCCCAACACACTGCAAAAACTACCGACCCATCTCTCTCCTAAATGGAGACGCCAAATTGTATGCAAAACTGATCAGCAACCGGCTAGCCCCCCTCCTCCATAAAATAATTCATAATGACCAGTCGGGGTTCATCCAGAGTCGACAGGGCTCAGATAATACCAGAAAAATTCTAAATATGATCTCAATGTTAGAATCCAGGAAAGCACCAGGCCTCCTTCTCGCGTTAGACGCGGAGAAGGCCTTTGACCGCCTCAACTGGACCTACATGGCCAAAGTTCTAACACACTTTAACTTCCCGGCACCCGTTGTCGCTAGCATTATGGCCCTATACCACCGCCCAGCAGCAAAAGTCTCACATGGTGGATTCCTATCCACTGCTTTTTCGATAACAAATGGTACCCGACAAGGTTGTCCTCTGTCACCCCTTCTGTACATACTCGCACTAGAGCCCCTAGCCCAGAAGATCCGATCTCACCCCGAAATAATAGGTGTTGATATCCACAACAAAACATACAGCTTGGCCTTGTTCGCCGATGATATATTTATAGCACTGTCGGACCCAAACCGCTCCCTCACCCCCTTGTTAGACCTCCTACATCACTTTGGAGATATATCCTACTACCGCCTTAACCAAGATAAGACCCAAGCCTTACCAATAAACCTACCCAAACCCCTGCTATCCTCGCTCCGAACCTCCCACCAGTTTGATTGGAAGTCTACCTCGATCACGTACCTAGGAGTAAAAATAGCCACCTCAATTTCTACCACCTCACATTTGAATTATAAACCTTTACTGACGTCATGTAAGGTAGAAATGGGCAGGTGGAAACACACTAACATCTCATGGTTGGGGAGAATTAACACGTATAAGATGATGATCCTCCCACGTATCCTGTACATCTTTCGCATGATACCACTGGGGATTACCCCCCAATTTTGTAAAGCCCTACAAAAACTATGTGGCACCTACATATGGAACGGGAAGAAACCAAGGGTATCATTGAGGCTTCTCCAAACAGCACCACGACTGGGAGGGGTGGGTCTCCCCAACCTGCAATTATACCACAGAGCCGCGATACTTTCTGCAGGCGTGCTCTTACATGCACACCCAGGCATGCTACAATGGGTGGACATGGAGAGGGCACAATTCACAGATGCTTCCCTGATAGAATATCTGTGGACACCGAGGAAATTTAGGGCCAAACGCAATGACCTGTTCCCGACCACACAAATCACAATATCCACATGGGATACGTTTATGGACCAAATGGGACACAGAGACAGACTGCACCCCAAATCCCCACTCTCCGTCTTACGGGCTATAGTGCCCAATATCCCCTTAAAAGTATGGACCACAGCAGGAATCACAACACTGTCACAGCTGTTAGACACTAATGGTACGATCCCATTTCCAATCCTTCAGCAACAGTGGCAACTCCCGAACAAGGCAATATTCTCCTATTTACAAATCAAAAGTGCACTACAAGCACACACGCTCCCACTTCATACCGCAACATCCACAACCAATATTACCCCTTCCATACTTCTGAGTAGGTGCTGGACGGCACCCACGAAACCCAAAACACTCACACTGTGCTACAAAGCTTGGCAAGAACTCTACTCCACCACGTCATACCCCTACAAGACCCACTGGGAGACAGACTGTGAAACGACACTGACAGACCAAGACTGGCTTCGGGCCCTCAATGGCCTCTCCAAATGGACAAAGTGCTATACGCACATTGAAGCCCACAGAAAGCTCCTATACCGCTGGTACATGACCCCCCAGAGGCTCCACCGCATATACCCCAACACACCACACACTTGCTGGAGGTGCAATGACAAGGTGGGCACTCTGGAGCACCTGTGGTGGTCCTGTAGCGATATCCGGCCCCTTTGGACCGCAGTATCGACGACACTAGACCAACTGCAGATCCCCAAATTCCACCTGACAAAAACCTCCTGTCTCCTATTAATACTCCCTGACGACCTCTCCATCACACAAAAACAAATAACAGCCATCACTATATTGGCAGCAAGAAATCTGCTGACGCAAAACTGGAAATCTCAGATCTGCCCATCCTTGACCCAACTCCAAAATAGAATCTCCCAATATAAGACATACGAGAGAATGGCAATTATGTCCCCACAAAAGAAATTAGCGTTTGACACGGGATGGAGTCAATGGGAAGGGGTACCAAACGACACAAGTAGGATCTCTGGACTCGACTACCGTGTTGACATTAACACGAAGTCACAACCAACCATCTCCCCGGGTCCCCCAACATGCCCCAGGTAAACCAAGACATGCTAACCGAACAATTGTACTCATACAGCGCGTAGAATACTAGGCGCAAGGTTTTCTTAAGGTACTCTCAAGCCCCCCCCCCCCTAACTAATCCATCATCTCCCGATATACCCCCCACCCTCCCCATCCTCCCCCCGACTCATGATTTAACTCTAGCTTGTTCATTACACGAAACGAAGACACGCAGGCACCGAACCATGACCTAACCACGTGAACAATAGATTCGCTAATCTGTATTGCATCAATGTGGTAACTACCTTTAAGTGTCAACCTCTGTTCCAACGACAATGTTAATATGATCATACGAGAACTGTAAATCAATGTAACCCCCTGTTTACCCTCCCCTTCTTCATTCTGTATCCCGCATCATACTTGCTAAAAAATAATAAAACATAAATTTGAAAAAACATAGCCCGCATCCGCCCCTTTCTTGCACCAGATACTACCAAGGAGCTTGTCCATGCTCTAGTAATTTCCTGCATGGATTATTGTAACCCTCTCCTGATTGGTCTTCCCAATAGCCGTACTGCACCCCTATAGTCCGTAATGAACGCTGCTGCTAGATTGATTTTCCTCTCTAGTCGTTTCTCTCACACCTCACCCCTCTGTCAGTCCTTACATTGGCTTCCTGTATGCTATAGGAGTCAATTCAAGGTATTAACTCACACCTATAAAGCACTGAACAACTCTAGCCCCTCTTATATCTCCTCACAGATCCATAGGTATGTCCCTTCTCGGTCTCTCCGCTCTGCCCGTGACCACCTCCTGTCCGTCCTGGTACGGCCAACTCTCGCTTGCAGGACTTCTCGCGGGCGGCTCCCTTCCTATGGAATAGCCTGCCAACCGCCATCAGACTCTCCCCTAGTCTTGCATCTTTTAAGAAGTGCCTTAAAACCCATCTCTTTAGGAAAGCTTATGGCCTCCAAGACTAACCCCTACCTCACATACCTGTCTCTTGCCCTCTCCTAAAGGGCAGCCCACCTTATTTGATTACAAATTCCTGTCCTAATGTGTTTTACACCCCACCTCCTATAGAATGTAAGCTCAATTGAGCAGGGTCCTCTTCAACCTATTGTTCCTGTAAGTTTATTTGTAATTGTCCTATTTATAGCTAAATCCCCTCTCATGATATTGTAAAGCGCTACGGAATCTGTTGGCGCTATATAAATGGCAATAATAATAATAATAATAATAATATATGCACTAATATAATATATATCTACTAATATGATATATACTACATCTACTAATATAATATATGCTAATATACACTAATATAATATATACTAGATCTACTAATATAATATATACTTATATACACTAATATAATTGTAACGGATTGCCTGGCACCCCGACTGAGTACCTCCGTTAAAGGATGCTCCTAGCGCTTCCTGAGGCCTCCAAGCACTCTGGCAGACACCACAATCACCGAATCAGAGAGGCATATAAATCCTCTCAAGCATATGAATGCTGTAGACAGTTGAATAGGAACCATACGAATAGGTTTTCAATCCTAGCAGTCAAACTGGAACAGCATACAATAAATCCTCCCCCAATAATGAGACGACACTTCACTTTGAGGGTTAAACAGGAACTCTGGACTGGCTCATCCAGCCTGGCTTTTATTTCCATCTCACACATACAGGCCACACCCAGGGGGAGGCATAAAATGACCAATGACATAGATGTTACCTCCCACACATCCCCTCCCCTTAGTGTGACACATAATCCCATTATTCATACAGTTTAAAATATACTTTTTACACAATATTTATAACTTCAAAACCATACATCACATTCACACAAAATTACATATCCACAATCAATCCATTCAGGGGAACAACATATTAAAAAATGGCATGGATCAGACCAGGGGTTCAAAAGTTAGTAAAGCTTTCCAGCTCAGACCGGTTTTTACAGAGCCTTCTCTGTGCTGGAGAAGTAATCCAATTATCTCCAGCCCAGAGACAGACTCCATTAACCACATGGTTACAGAAAGACATAAAACACTTTAAAATACAGAAAGTTACTTTTTATCCATAACACACAGACATTTCACATATCCCCAGATAGCTGGGATCTGAGCGCACAAAACTACCGAATAGCGCGCAGATCCTATTCACACAGTACAATTGCCATGGAGCTAAAGTCTTTCCCATAGTCTTTCATTATATGAATAGGCTCCATGGCATAGCTATCTGGGTTAACACATTCACATAAAGTCTGGTCCATAGTTCAAAGGCAAGAGGCAGGCAAGCAGCCCCCTCCAAGGACACGTGGCGAGGTTGGTTTCGCCACAATAATCTATACTAAAAGCAACGTCGCCACTGGTTTTTGGAGGGGCCTGTTTGCCAGCCTCCTACCCTGGGACTATGGGCCCTGTCATAACCCATGTTCAAAAGTACTGTTTCTGCCCCTTGGACTTTTAACTGGAAAAGATTCAAATATGTGGCGGCGGCCATCTTAAATTGTCCAGTAGTGTTTTGTCGTTGAGTGTCTGGAACGGTTTTGGGCATGGGACCATGTGCACGATGGGGCAAAAATAAGACTTCCAGGAA
The DNA here is from genome assembly GCF_036172605.1 of Pelobates fuscus. NCBI lineage: Eukaryota > Metazoa > Chordata > Amphibia > Anura > Pelobatidae > Pelobates > Pelobates fuscus. The sequence goes on along the minus strand of NC_086318.1, from coordinate 5,762,877 downwards.
ATTCCTGAACCCCTGAACCGATCTGGGTGATTTTTGGATATGTTGTTCACCCAGATTGGGGCTATTAGTGGGTATGTTGTATTTTGGGATACTTTTGGGGGTTTGTAAAAAAATGTATGTTTTTTTTCTGCTTAGAGTTAATTGAGTTAGTCCATTGTCTTTGTTAATTATATCACAGGCAGAGGGGAGGGATTGTGTACACTGTATGGGAGTGACTGAATGTAAAACTATGTTTTTATTGGCTTCTTGTTCCTGTGTTCCAGGTGGACCTTGTGGGGAAAACTGTATAAAAGACCAAGCTGTTCAATAAACCCTCAGATCTGCTGTTTAACCCTCAACACGTAGTCTTGTCTCGTGATTAGAGGGGAACTGCTATAATCACACTGGGGATTGCTATACTTTGTATACTCCCCTGGGCCCTAATCACTTAGGTACACTGTCCTGGAGGAGAGGTCTCCCCCTCACGGTCCTGGATGTCAGAGGTTGATCCAAGGTGGAAGGAAGACGGCGAGATTCCAGTTAAGCTACGGCGGTTGTGGGATCTGCAGTGTTTGTGGTGTCTGGTGTAGTGCTTATAGTCCTTGGCGTCAGCTAGGAAGCATTCGTCAACGGAGGTACCCAGTCGGGGTGCCAGGTAATCCGTTACAACGTGGCTCTCCTGGCTCCAAAACCCAATGTTTCAATCCCACATCCAGCCACACGTGGACAGCCTGTTATCACTGTCCTAGATTAAAAGCAGAGATATCGTTGTGTGACGGCAGTCACTGAGTGATAACATTTAAATAATATACTCTGGTGTCACGCTTGGTGACCTTGAATATCTGGGGTTTATAGAAGGTCACAGTGAGAGCATTTCATCCCTCATTAATATAGCAAATCCATCTTTAATTAATAAAATCTAGCTCCAACCTGATTAAGGTTTTAACACTTCATAAAATTATGCGTCTCCCACTGTGATATCGAACAGATTAATTGGGGGTTATTGTGGCTGTGACCCTCTGTAAATAAAGAAGGAACAGGCTGTAAATTAACCGCTCACATCAGCACTGTATGTGCTACGGTACAAACATGGGTATTTACTAACCTGGAAATTGAAAAATGAACAAAGGAAATACACATTCTGGGCTAAAACAGGCATATTGGGAGAATTCGGAAAATGCACATTTTCCCTGTTGGTTTATTTAGCCTTAAACTTTGCAATTCTCTCCAGTCTCCCTCTTAGTGAATAACCATTCGGTGTCATCTTCCATCATGTGTATCAATGGATTACATCTGATTTCTACAGGCCACGGGGGGGCTTAGAGGAATAGATATTTTTCAGAAATGATGTGAAGCTTTGAGAGGGGATTATTATGAAGTTAATGGTGTAAGATGTTTTTTGCCCGTATTGTGTGATAATGTCTCAGATGTACACAATAGTCAGGGACTGTGCTTTCTAAACAATGCTAATATACTTATATGGATGTACATCTCACACATTGCTCCCAGAGCAATCCAGATTCGTATCAGAGCATTCTGTTATGTTGACATAGTTGTAAATATATTTCCGTTCGGCCAATTTATTCTCCTTGAATTCTACAGAACGGAAACCTATTCCCTTAAAGGTTTTTCAGTTATTTTCTTTCTGTCCCTAATGCTATCCAGTTTTTCCTTTAGCTTATCCATACGCAGTGTGTAGCAAATCTACTAAAACCTGGAATATTATTGTGTTATGTGGAGTTTGTACTTTCTCACTTTCTCACTTTCTCCTGCTTTACAAGGTCTTCCTCGCTTACTGTTTGTTACACTTGTGACAGGCTTGTCAGCATTCTCTTGCTAAGTTTATTAAAATGAATGTATCATTTATATTTGGCCACTACATAAAATACATTACACACATACATTCAGAAAGATGAAGGACTCTGTATTGTTAAATCTTTAGCAGCCGCTCAGGGATACTGTATCTTTAAATAATTACACAATTGCTCTTCCCTACTTATACAGTAGCATTTTGGTTTCCAAAAGGCATACATTATCCTTATTATTACTTTCTATCTACAACTACTGACACAGCAAGTCCTCTCTGCACTGGGGTGTAGGAAATTGGCATTCCGTGAAATCTTTGTTTGTCACATATCAGTTTTCTTAACAATCGAATCAAGTATCTTGCAGTTTAACTTATGTTTATTCAAACATAAAACATCATCCGGTAATAACAACATATGTCATTAACATTCTTTGTCCAATACATAGCAATGTTCCAGGTGTTATCCATTTTTGATGTTAAAGGTATTGGCCACGAATTCTAAACTACAATTAGTTTTATGGGTTTAAAATTCAGTTACAGAGGGGAGTATACATAAGATTGCCTTACTTTAAAATAATTGGCTATCTTAGAAAAAGGGGAGTTACTTAGCATCATTTGAAATCTATGATTAAAGTCATACGTTATATTTGGAGGCAAGATATGTAAGACAAAGAACTTCTATATACATGATGTAATGAATAATTGCCTGTAGAAATGTGAGTCTTCAAAGGAATTCAGGCTTTCAAGGCTAGGTCAAAGGTTACTATAAACAAGCCCTTTAACATCACTCTTAAAGTGAACCAGATGTGGTCTCCATTCCTATACAATGAAAGTCTGTAATACTCTATAGGCCAAGGTATGGCTTCTCAATTTCAGTGTTCTGGAAGCAATCTGAATAAAACTTATAATATTTATATCAACACTTTAAATACATTTAAAGTACATAAAAAATATTTTTTTCATGGGGTATTACTGCTTACCGCAGAAGGCGGAGCTCTGCTAGTAGCGTGGGATTCTGCTGGGCCTTTTCTGGAGTGGGCTGTGATGCCTGCTCATGTTCCAGCCGTAGTCGCTGAATTTCTTGCAGTATTTCTCTAGGAGAACATTAAAACATTTATCATATGTGATAATTTTTACCTTATCAAAAAACAAACACATTTGCGCACACAACAATTAATAAAGTTAAAGCAAACAAAGCATCGGGGCCAGATGGTATTCACCCATGCATGCTTAGGGAGCTTAAGTAGAAATATCCATACCACTGTTTTTGATCTTAAAGGATTCATTTCTATCAGAAATTGTACAAGAGGATTGGAGAAAAGCAGATGTGGTGCCTATATTTAAAAAGGGTTCAGAAGTTCAAACAACAAACCCATAAGCTTAACATCTTTGGTTGGGTAATTATTATTTAACCCCTTAAGGACCAAACTTCTGGAATAAAATGGAATCATGACGTGTCAGACATGTCATGTGTCCTTAAGGGGTTAAAGAGATGTTAATGGATTAAATTCAAACACATTTTGAACAACACTATCATTAACATGAACCAATATAGTTTTATGAAAGACAGGACATGCCAAACTAGCTTAATTGTTAGTTGAACTACAGATCAGGATGATCTAATAGATGTGATCTATTTGGATTTTGCTAAGGCATTTGATACAGTTCCAAACAAAAGATTACTAGTAAAACTGAAATCAGTTAGTTTAGATGGTAAATTGTGTTCTTGGATGGAATACGGGTTTAAAGATAAGGTGTAGAGAAATAAATTGGACATTTTTCAAACTGTACAAAAGTGGTAAGTGGGGAGACACAGGTTTCTGTCCTGGGTCGACTTCTCTTTAATCTGTTTATAAATGATCTTGAAGTGGGCATTGAAAGTCATTTGTCATTGTTTGCAGATGACACCCTTCTAGGCAAGAAAATACAGTCTGAACACGATATGAATTCACTACAAAGGGATTTGGATAATTTGGGGGACTAGGCAGGCAAATGGCAGTAGAGATTCAATACAGATAAATGTCAAGTCATGCATTTTGTGTTTGTATAATGTATAATATATCTATCTGTAGGTAGTAGCTGTGGTTTGTGTTTGTATAATGTATAATATATCTATCTGTAGGTAGAAGCAGTGGTTTGTGTTTGTATAATATATCTATCTGTAGGTAGTAGCTGTGGTTTGTGTTTGTACAATATATATATATCTGTAGGTAGTATCTGTGGTTTGTGTTTGTATAATGTATAATATATGTATATCTGTAGGTAGTAGCTGTGGTTTGTGTTTGTGTAATGTATAATACATCTATCTGTAGGTAGTAGCTGTGGTTTGTGTTTGTATAATGTATAATATATTTGTCTGTAGGTAGAAGCTGTGGTTTGTGTTTGTATAATGTATTATATATCTGTCTGTAGGTAGTAGCTGTGGTTTGTGTTTGTATAATATATCTGTCTGTAGGTAGTAGCTGTGGTTTGTGTTTGTATATTATATCTATCTGAAGGTAGTAGCTGTGGTTTGTATAATATATATATATATATCTGTAGGTAGTAGCTGTGGTTTGTGTTTGTATAATGTATAATATATGTATATCTGTAGGTAGTAGCTGTGGTTTGTGTTTGTATAATGTACAATATATGTCTGTAGGTAGAAGCTGTGGTTTGTGTTTGTATAATGTATAATATATGTATATCTGTAGGTAGTAGCTGTGGTTTGTGTTTGTATAATGTACAATATATGTCTGTAGGTAGAAGCTGTGGTTTGTGTTTGTATAATGTATTATATATCTGTCTGTAGGTAGTAGCTGTGGTTTGTGTTTGTATAATATATCTGTCTGTAGGTAGTAGCTGTGGTTTGTGTTTGTATATTATATCTATCTGAAGGTAGTAGCTGTGGTTTGTATAATATATATATATATCTGTAGGTAGTAGCTGTGGTTTGTGTTTGTATAATGTATAATATATGTATATCTGTAGGTAGTAGCTGTGGTTTGTGTTTGTATAATGTACAATATATGTCTGTAGGTAGAAGCTGTGGTTTGTGTTTGTATAATGTATAATATATGTATATCTGTAGGTAGTAGCTGTGGTTTGTGTTTGTATAATGTACAATATATGTCTGTAGGTAGAAGCTGTGGTTTGTGTTTGTATAATGTATAATATATCTGTCTGTAGGTAGTAGCTGTGGTTTGTGTTTGCATAATATATCTGTCTGTAGGTAGTAGCTGTGGTTTGTGTTTGTATAATATATAATATATATATTTCTGAAGGTTGAAGCTGTGGTTTGTATAATGTATATGTGACAGATCCACCTGTTTTTAAAATACTTTTATTCCCCTTGGTTCGTCTGTTTGTTCAGTTAATTGCCTGTCCGTACACCCCGTTTGTTTATTTTCCTAACTATCGAATAAACTGCCGAACGGCCAGCCACCCAGCATGAATGTGTGCTGCTGGTTAACCTCTTGGCCTCATTAGAACGTTGTGGTTAACCACAGACACCTCCTAATTATCAACGGTATGCTGGGTGGTCGTTGTTCGTATGCCGACCACAAGGCGGCGGCCATCTTGGACGCACGAATGATCAGCGGTGTTCGTCAATGATGTCCTAGAACTGAAAACGGACACTATTTCTCCCGAACACCGCTGAAACCGCCGACCTCCCTTCCCTGCCTTCCAGCATACGAACGCTGGTCCGTTCGGTACTTTTCTGCACGAAATGACTTAACCCAGATAGCCATCCTATGGAGCCCATTCGTATACCAAAAGACAATGTGAAATACTTTGGCTCCATGGCGATTGAACTGTGTGTATAGGATCTGAGCGCCATTTGGTAATAATGTGCGCTCAGATCTAAGCTATCTGGGGATACGTTAAATGTGGTTATTCTAGTCATGTAATGTGGAGTTATGGATTTGTATGTATTTTTATTATTAGGTACAAAATGGAGTTTAGCCTCTATCCGTGGAGATAATTGGATTACTTCCCAATTATCTCCAGGATAGAGAGGAGGGTTGTTCTCAGCTAAAGGGGAGTGTTATGCTTGTGCCACTGTGATTGGCTACTGTATCCATATTGTCCCAGTCTCCCATCTGGTCCCCTAGGGGAGTGTCCACCAGTTGGGAGACCTGCATAAATACCAGGCAGGTAGCCCTCAATAAATCAGATCTCTGCTTAACCCTCAATACGGAGCTTGGTCTCGTACTTGGGGGTATTGGATTTGTATGGTTTACTTGTTCGGCTGTTTGGTTCGTGAAGGATTTCGTATGGTTCCTGTTCGGCTAATTGGAGCTCTATTCGGAAAGGGAACATCTTCAGTGGTATTAACCCCTCTTATACCTGGGTGTACCGTAACAGTATATATTATTATTTCTGGTATTTATAAAGAGCCAACAGATTCAGCAGCAAGGTGCAATTAGTGGAGGACGTAAAATATACACAGACAATTACAAAAGGTAGAGACAGCCCTGCCGGAATGCTGATATCTAGCCATTTAAGCTCTTTTATACAAAGTGCTTAGCTAGATAGCCCGGGAGCTTAAAATCTAAAGGATACCGTGGGGATTTGAGACAAGAGGTAGCAGGGAAAATTTGACTAAAAAAGTAAACAGAGAGTTGCAGCTATTAGTAAAATATAGAGGGAATGACGAGGTAATTGAGTGAGAATTTTAAACAGCTGGAGGAGCATGTTATAAATTAAGGGGGAACCTGGGTTGGCGGGAGGAGGGGCGGGTGGGCGGGCGGGAGGAGGGGCGGGTGGGTTGAGCCAAGTAGAATTGAAGAGGCTTGTTTGCAGATGGTATGGGGATCTGGGCCTTAAAATTGCAGCGTTCAATTGAAGAGGCTTGTGGCGGACAACCCAATGGGAAGAGGGGTTTTGCCGCCAGAAATATTCTTTTCCCCCCAATGTGAGTAGAGCTGCAATAATCCTAGAAGCGATAATCCCAAAAGCGGTGATTTAGCTGGGCCTTTCTGGATTGGGCTGTGATGCCTGCTCATGTTCCAGCCGTAGTCGCTGAATTTCTTGCAGTATTTCTCTGTTCCCTACAAGCACGAGACGAGGCTCTGTGTTGAGGGTAAAACTGGAACTGCTGTAATGAAAGCCACACACTGCCTTTTATGTAAATCCCCATGCAACTGGTTGCCTGAGATATATCCTGAGATATATTCCAGGGGCATTTCCCACTAGACCTGAGAGGAGACTACTGTAAAGTACACAAATAAATTACATTAACTCTCAGATCCAGGACATACACATCAATTACACCCTAAAACATACATTTAACAGTGAGGTACCCCCTCAGGTCCTATATCCCCGGATATTCTGGATCTGAGCGCCCAACATATCCCGAAAATGCTCATATCCCACGAACGCAGTCGAAACACCACTGGGGTAAAGTTTAGACTGACCGTGCATGAGGTGTCTGCCCAAAAGAGGTAAATGAGATAAGGCGGAGCGGTCGGTCTCCTTCGAGGGTACAGAATACAATAAAATAACAAATTAAACTGTTCGTATGGATGCTTGGCTTGTGTCCCTCGTTCAGGAGTTTGCTCCCACCGAACGCCTTTCGATTCTAACACATTGTCACGAAATTTGATGGAGGTGGAAGTTCCAGCGATGTTCGCGCCGTCGAGTGTCCTATTTTAGTTCCATACACTCAATGACCAAACACCACTGTATGTGTTCACAAATAAAGATAGCCGCTGCCACGTGTTCGTACATACGAACGGCGATCTCCCAGCCGACCGTTTAGAATGTTGTGGTACAAGTGTTAATGAGGTGTTAACAGGGGTGATGGAGGTTAACAAGCTGCACAGTCCTCATACGGGTGGTCGAGTCATTCAGGAGTTTGTTCGGTATTCGAACCAAGTAATGAGAAAAGCGAAGGGGAATGCTATGTACCGAACAAACAGGAGAAGAAAGCAAAGTAATTGTAATCCAAGGACAGGCTGGTCTGTCACAAGGCTTGTTTGCAGATAGTATGGGGATCTGGGCCTTAAAGTTGCAGCGTTCAATTGAAAAGGCTTGTTTGCAGATGGTATGGGGATCTGGGACTAGAAGGGAGTAAAGAATAACGTATAATCAATCTATCTGTAGGTAGTAGTTTCAGTTTTGTGTTTGTATAATATATCTATCTGTAGGTAGTAGCTGTGGTTTGTGTTTGTATAATGTCTTATATATCTATCTGTAGGTAGTAGTTGCGGTTTGTGTTTGTATAATGTATAATATATCTATCTATAGGTAGAACCTGTAGTTTGTGTTTGTATAATGTATTTTATATCTATCTGTAGGTAGTAGCTGTGGTTTGTGATTGTATAATGTATAATATATCTATCTGTAGGTAGTAGCTGTGGTTTGTGTTTGGTTAATGACTAATATATCTATCTGTAGGTAGTAGCTGTGGTTTGTGTTTGTATAATGTCTAATATATCTATCTGTAGGTAGTAGCTGTGGTTTATGTTTGTATAATATATCTATCTGTTGGTAGTAGCTGTGGTTTGTTTTTGGTTAATGGCTAATATATCTATCTGTAGGTAGTAGCTGTGGTTTGTGTTTGGTTAATGACTAATATATCTATATGTAGGTAGTAGCTGTGGTTTGTTTGGTTAATGGTTAATATATCTATCTGTAGGTAGTAGCTGTGGTTTGTGTTTGTATAATGTCTAATATATCTATCTGTAGGTAGTAGCTGTGGTTTGTGTTGGTATAATATCTAATATCTGTAGGTAGAAGCCGTGGTTTGTGTTTGTATAATGTCTAATATATCTATCTGTAGGTAGTAGCTGTGGTTTGTGTTGGTATAATGTCTAATATATCTATCTGTAGGTAGTAGCTGTGTTTTTTTGTTTGTATGAGGTATAATATATAAATCTGAAGGTAGTAGCTGTGGTTTGTGTTTGTATAATATATCTGTCTGTAGGTAGTAACTGTGATTTGTGTTTGTATAATGTATATCTGTCTGTAGGTAGTAGCTGTGGTTTTTGTTTGTATGCGGTATAATATATCTATCTGTAGGTAGTAGTTGTGTTTGTATACTATTTCGTGCTGTAGGTAGTAGCCTTGGTTTGTGTTTGTATGAGGTATAATATATCTATCTGTAGGTAGTAGTTGTGTTTGTATAATATTTCTTGCTGTAGGTAGTAGCTGTGGTTTGTGTTTGTATGAGGTATAATATATATATATATATCTGTAGGTGGTAACTGTGGTTTGTGTTTGTATAATGTATATATGTCTGTAGGTAGTAGCTGTGGTTTGTGTTTGTATGAGGTATAATATATATATATATATCTGTAGGTAGTAGCTGTGGTTTGTGTTTGTATGAGGTATAATATATATATATATCTGTAGGTAGTAGCTGTGGTTTATGTTTGTATAATATTTAGTAGGTAGTAGCGGCTGCTTACCTATTCTTGTTCTCCAGCTCTGCGATCAGTTGACGTTGCTGTTTGTTTGCATCAAAATTGAAGCTGAGCTCTGTGGGAGGACGAGGCTGTAACATATCACAAATCCTATGAATTAATAATGTCGATAGACTGTGCTTCACAGGGAAAACGACTGCAAATTTATTCACCTCTTATTTGATTTTATAATGTGCATAATTAATTAACAGGTTTAGTGTACTAACCATCGGATTATAAATTAATTCAGAATGATCCCTGCCACGTGCACATATTGTTCGCCTACAGATGGAGCTGGTGAGTTATAGGGGTGTTATAGCTCCTCTTGTTCCAGCAGCCCACACATAAAATGCAGAGAGTAAGGCAGAATCAGGAGAAACCACATTAACTAGTCTTCAAGGGACACTATAGTCTCCAGGCCCACTAATGTACAATATACAGCTTAATGTACAGTATACAGCTTAATGTACGGTATACAGCTTAATGTATAATATACAGCTTAATGTACGGCATACAGCTTAATATACGACATACAGCTTAATGTATAATATACAGCTTAATGTACGGCATACAGCTTAATGTACGACATACAGCTTAATGTATAATATACAGCTTAATGTACGGCATACAGCTTAATGTACGGCATACAGCTTAATGTACGACATACAGCTTAATGTATAATATACAGCTTAATGTACGGCATACAGCTTAATGTACGGCATACAGCTTAATATATAATATACAGCTTAATGTACGGTATACAGCTTAATGTACAGTATACAGCTTAATGTACGGTATACAGCTTAATATACGGCATACAGCTTAATGTACGGTATACAGCTTAATGTATAATATACAGCTTAATGTACGGCATACAGCTTAATGTATAATATACAGCTTAATGTACGACATACAGCTTAATGTACAGTATACAGCTTAATGTACGGTATACAGCTTAATGTACGACATACAGCTTAATGTACGACATACAGCTTAATGTATAATATACAGCTTAATGTACGGCATACAGCTTAATGTACGACATACAGCTTAATGTATAATATACAGCTTAATGTACGGCATACAGCTTAATGTACGACATACAGCTTAATGTATAATATACAGCTTAATGTACGGCATACAGCTTAATGTATAATATACAGCTTAAAGTGCGGCATACAGCTTAATGTACGTATACAGCGTAATGTACAATATACAGCTTAATGTACGGCATACAGCGTAATGTATAATATACAGCTTAATGTACGGTATACAGCTTAATGTATAATATACAGCTTAATGTACGACATATAGCTTAATGTACAGTATACAGCTTAATGTACGGTATACAGCTTAATGTATAGTATACAGCTTAATGTACGACATACAGCTTAATGTACGACATACAGCTTAATGTATAATATACAGCTTAATGTACGGCATACAGCTTAATGTACGACATACAGCTTAATGTATAATATACAGCTTAATGTACGGCATACAGCTTAATGTATAATATACAGCTTAATGTACGGCATACAGCTTAATGTATAATATACAGCTTAAAGTGCGGCATACAGCTTAATGTACGTATACAGTGTAATGTACAATATACAGCTTAATGTACGGCATACAGCGTAATGTACGGCATACAGCGTAATGTACGGCATACAGCGTAATGTACGTATACAGCTTAATGTCCGGCATACAGCGTACGGCATACAGCTTAATGTACGCTATACAACTTAATGTATAATATACAGCTTAATGTACAATATTCAGCTTAATGCACAGTATACAGCTTAATGTACAGTATATAGCTTAACCCCTTAAAGGGAAACTCCAGTGCCAGGTCCCTCTCCCTCCCACCCCCCAATCCCCAGTTACTGAAGGGGTGAAAACCCCTTCAGTCACTTACCTGAGGCAGCGGCGATGTCCCTCGTCGCTGTCTCCTCCTCCGCGACGCTCCTCCTCTGTATTGCGTCAGCCGGTGAGCAAGACTGATCCTGCCCACCGGCCGAGGAGACCTAATGCGCATGCGCGGCAATGCCGTGCATGCGCATTAGCGCTCCCCATAGGAAAGCATTGAAAAATCCTATGGGGAAATGAGGGACGCTGGAGGTCCTCACACAGCGTGAGGACGTCCAGCGACGCTCTAGCACAGGTTTCCTGTGCTATGAAGGAGGAAGTGACCTCTAGTGGCTGTCTAGTAGACAGCCACTAGAGGTGGAGTTAACCCTGCAAGGTAATTATTGCAGTTTATAAAAAACTGCAATAATTACACTTGCAGAGTTAGGAGTAGTGGGAGTTGGCACCCAGACCACTCCAATGAGCAGAAGTGGTCTGGGTGCCTGGAGTGTCCCTTTAAGGACGCATAATGAAAAATTTCCGACATTCAGTATTTTTCCAGCAGGGTCTATTAACTTGCTGGTAACTATGAGCCCCAGCTATCATTTGATACCTGGGGCTCTCCTCTCTCACCTGGGGCCAGAATAAGTGGCCCCAGACTGACCAATGCTCTGTTTGCAGAGCTCCAAGTGAGCGCTGCAAACAACCATTTAAATGGGGATTTAAATCCCCACTATTACAATTTGGTGTGATCAGGGTTAAATCACTATTCACACAAGGGCGTTCCAGGTATAAATGGAAACCTGGGGGCTCCCCTCTATCAGCTGGGGACATGTTTTTAATGTCCCCATGTGGCAAATCTAGCCACTTAGAAGACTTAAAACCGTATATTTAGGCAAGCTGTGACAGCACACTAATACCGCTAATGTTAAGCCTGGTTATCCACGAACACTTTTCGTGGAATAAGCAAAGTACCGAATGGAAGACCACCCATAGCAGGTCGTGTGTCTCCAATTAGGTACTTTGCAACATTGTATCAGTGTTAATTGCGGTATGTTGCGGGTGGTCCCCATTCGTGTACCGAAAAAGAGGCGGTGGACATCTTTGTTCGCGGAAAGCCAGCGGGGTTTTGTTGTCGAGTGCCTGGAACTAAAATTAGCTACTCGGCAACATAAGCCCCGCTGGACGTCCGAGCCGTTCGGGAGTTTACCGTTTTCGGGACTTTCATTCCCTCCATTCAGGCAATCGGTTAAACGAAGTGGTCCTGATAAGGGAAACAGAACGGCGTTCGGTTATTTGTGCTGGGGTCTGAGCGCAAGTTCCCTTAAATGTGCGCCCAGGTCCCAGCTATGTAAGCCCAGGTCCCAGCTATGTCTAGCCCAAATATTATGTTGGTTATGGATTTTAATATGAAAACTGTGTTTCTCTGTACCAAGGGATAATCCCATTAGCAATGCATGCTGGGATAATTATCTCCTTGGTACAGCAATGTATGCTGGGTATTCTGTGTGTAAAACCCAGCCCCCCATGTAGTCCCCTACTGGACAAACCCTGCATTGGGACTTGGGAAACCCTGTGCATCTTTAACCACATAAATACTGTGACTGTAATTAAAAACCTCAGTTGACCTCCAAGCTATGTGTCGTCTAGTTCTTGGGAGGAAGGGATTGTAACTAGGCTACCTGCATTTTGCCTGTTTTGTACCTGCTTCATCCTGTCTACCATCGGAAATACCGTGGATAATACTACTACTCCGCTACACCCCAGACTGACCGCTGAACTGCATGCAGAGCTCAAAGTGAGACCGACATGCAGCTGTTTAAATGGGGATTTAAATCCCCACAGAGCACAATGCAGTGTGAGCAGGGTTAAATCTCTGCTCACACAAGGAAACCCAGGTATCATTAGAAACCTGGGGGTCCCCTCTGTCAGCTGAGGACATTTTTAGTGGCCCCAGGTTTTTTGATGAGCTGCATGCAGAGCTTAAAGTGAGGTCCGCAAGCAGCTCTTTTAATGGGGATTTAAATCCCCATAGACAGCAATGTAGTGTGAGGAGGGTTAAATCTCTGCTGACACCAGGAAACCTAGGTATCAATAGATAGCTGGGGCTTCCCTCTGTCAGTTGGGGCCATTTTTAGTGGCCCCAGACTTTTTGATGAGCTGCATGCAGTGCTGAAAGTCAGCACTGCATGTTGCCCTTTAACTCCAAAAAGAACACTGCAGCTGAGCGATCAAGCTCAGCTAAGTCATTCTCTCAAGTGAACTGGTGCTTGGGAGACCCCCAGGGTCTGAACAAACCCTGGAGGATCACCCTCTATGCCCCAATGCCATTCTGATCAGTACAGGGCATTTCCAGTTGCCCAGCACAGATCACATTGCATTGAGCATATGGTAATTTGCTTTCACCCACATTTACTCTATATATACTTCATCATAATATCTATAATATACTGCACTATTATTTTATCTTCATTTCCCTTTGAGGTTTCTACATGCTGTATAACCCAAGAACGATATGTATGTATGATATGATTATTTGATCACTTTCTTTTGGCGCGGTTTACCACTATTTTCATATTCACAGTGTAAGGGTTACGCCCGCTTCACAGTGACAGACCAAACCCCTGTTTAACGCACCGCAAACAACCTGGGGAGTACCTGGGGAGCTGGGGGGGGGGGGGGGGGGGCTGCCGTTGATGTGGAGTAAGATGCAGCAGCAGAAGAGGACTCAGCCGAGGAGGTTATGGAAGAGGATGGAGTAGGAGGAGTAGAGGAGGTGGCAGCAGGCCTGCCTGCAAGTCGTGGCGGTGTCACCAACTCCTCTGCAGACCCACGCATTCCATGCTTGGCAGCCGTCAGCAGGTTTACCCAATGCGCAGTGTAGGTGATATACCTGCCCTGACCATGCTTTGCAGACCAGGTATCAGTGGTCAGATGGACCCTTGCCCCAACACTGTGCGCCAGACATGCCATTACTTCCTTTTGCACAATCGAGTACAGGTTGGGGATTGCCTTTTGTGCAAAGAAATTTCGGCCGGGTACCTTCCACTGCGGTGTCCCAATAGCTACAAATTTTTTGAACGCCTCAGACTCCACCAGCTTGTATGGTAAAAGCTGGCAGGCTAAGATTTCAGTCAAGCCAGCTGTCAGACGCTGGGCAAGGGGGTGACTTTCTGACATTGGCTTCTTACGCTCAAACATGTCCTTGACAGACACCTGACTGTGGGCAGATGAGCAGGAACTGCTCAAGGCGAGAGACGGAGTGGCGGATGGTTGAGAGGGGGCAAGGAGGACAGCAGTGGTTAATGTGGCTGAAGATGCTGGACCAGGAGGAGGATGGCGGCTTTGAGTTTGTGTGCTGCTTGTACTCATGTGTTGATTCCATAGGCGTTTGTGATGTGCGATCATGTGCCTTCGCAAAGCAGTTGTACCTAGGTGGGTGTTGGACTTCCCACGACTCAGTTTCTTTTGGCACAGGTTGCAAATGGCATCGCTTAGGGATTTAGATTGGGATTAAGATTAAGATCGCTACTTTCCAAAAATATACATATGGGGTATATTTGTACTGAGAAGATGTTGCTGAGTACAGCTAAGATAATTTTATGACAGTGGAACACACGAGATTTAAAAAATAAGCATCAAAAATACTATGTGTATGTAAAAATGTTAAAATAAAAATTAATACAACAAACTTTGAAACGAAATGGTAACAAAATATCACTTCAATAAAGCTTATAATATTTTATGTGAGGGTCCCCATGGTGTCCACGTTTGTAAATGGTATGCATTGGTGGCGTAATTTAAGTATATGAGCGACTAAAATGCCCCAAAATGAAACAAAGACCCATCATCAATTTGCCATTAAAAAAAACTGTTCTGGGCCGGGTATGATTTTAGCCCTGTATTTTTTCACAAAAACCTGGCTACGGTATGCAAAGGGGGTCATTTTGTACTCAGGAAATATAGTTGAGAATAATTTAGTGATTTAATTTACAGTAACATAGATCAAGTTTCCAAAATTAACCATTAAAATACAACATGTCTATAAAAATGCAAAAATAAAACAATATGATAAAATTTGAAAGAAATTGGTGCTAACATAACTGTATAATAAAGCTTAACTTATACCATATGACATAGCCCGTGGTGTCTACTTTCACAAATGGTATGCATTTATGGGGTCATTTTAACTGTCAAACTGCTACAATGCCCTAAAATGTGATATAGACACACCAAATCCATTTATCAAAATTCTAATTGTAAAAACTGTAATGGTCAGGACTCTTTTAAGGCACTGTAGGTGCAGTGGCAAAGGACAGTGGCAAAGATATACATTGGGGTATTGTGTTATTCAGAAGACTTTGCTGAGCAGAATTATGGGGTTTTGATCACAGTGGCATATACCAGACTTGAAAAATGATCAAAAAAAAATTTAACGTGTAAGTAAAAAATGCAAAAAAAATATTTTACCACAAAGTTTGACATAAACTGGAGAAAAAAATGTCATCACGTTAAGGCACAATATACACCATATGAGATACACTGTAGTGTCTACTTTCACCAATAGTAGGTCCTTGAGGTATAAATTAAACAGTTAAACTGCTACAATGCCCCAAAATGAGACTTGCACCCATCAAATTCATCTATTAAAATGATCACTGTGAAAACTGAAATGGTTTGGTCTCTTTTATGGCACTGTAACTTCACAGGATAGTGGCAAAGGCATAGATTGGGGGTATTGTTTTACTCAGTTAATATGGGGTTTTCTACAGCAGTAGTATATATCAGCTTTATGAAATACACATTAAAAACCCTTGTTTTATGTGTGTATGTTAGAAATCTTTTTACTACACTATTTAGCAGAGATTGGCAGCGAAATGGCTATGTAAAAAGTGTCAGAATACCCTTTGGTAAATAGCCTGTGATGTGTGCTTTATATAAATGTGTGTATGTGTACTGTAGTCATTGCAGCAGCCCAGTGATGGGAGTGAGCACAGGACTTATCTTTCTGCATTTGTATCCATTTTTTGTATCACTCAGCCTTGTTACAATGCAGCCGCCCATCCCATGTGTTCCCTATTAGGGTTAATAATGTATAGGGGTGTATATAAAAAATACCCCTTTCTGTCTCAGTAGAGATTTTTGCCAGAGGCTCAAGGAAGCAAAGTGAATGGTTAGAGTTAGGACCCACCTAGGGGGGTCTGCCTTGACGTTGGCAGGTGGGCTCATCCTCTCATGGCCATTGGAGGTAACTAAAAAAAAACTCAATTTGTTTAAAAATACATAGGGATAAAGGAGAGAGCGCAGGTAACTTGTTCTTCTTTGGTTTTTACTATATATTGGGGCTTATGTGTACTGTAGTCATTGCAGCCGCCCAGTGATGGGAGTGAGCGCAGGACTTATCTTTCTGCATGTATATAAATATATACTTTTGTGCAGAAATTTTGCTTTCTGTGATGGCTATTAAGCTTACAAGACAAACATACCAAATTCTAAAATAGCTCCACATTAACGATCGTCTGGGGTTGCTGTATCTCTCGTGCAGAGAGAACTTGCTGGCATTTCGGATCTGGACTGCCCGTATGGGTGGGACCAGTCTGATATGCTTCAGATATGTTCTCTCTGTAATGGCACAAGATGAGCTAAAACCAGCTTGAGTTCTGAGCGGGGACCCACCGAAGGGCAGGCTATTTCAGCTGCTGTCCGTTCTCAGAATACTCTTGCGACCTGTTTTTTTTCTCTCCATAAGTTTAAAGGGTAATCCAGACGTGGACCCCTTGCTCACGGTGCCTAGAGAGATATCAGCTATGCCTCACTGATGATGCCTAACAAGGCTGAAACGATCGTCTGGGGTTGCTGTATCTCTCGTGCAGAGAGAACTTGCTGGCATTTCGGATCTGGACTGCCCGTATGGGTGGGACCAGTCTGATATGCTTCAGATATGTTCTCTCTGTAATGGCACAAGATGAGCTAAAACCAGCTTGAGTTCTGAGCGGGGACCCACCGAAGGGCAGGCTATTTCAGCTGCTGTCCGTTCTCAGAATACTCTTGCGACCTGTTTTTTTTAGCTCCACATTAACATTTTATTTTACTCCTTGTATTTTGTGACCTGTAACTTTCAAGATAAGCTGAAATCCTAGACTTATTATGTACTCTGAAAATTAGAACTAATTGAATATTTTTTTGAATTACTTTCCTTAAGCTGCATTTATTATACACACATTATTATTGCCTAAACTGTGAAAACATTTTTTATTTTTTTTATAATAAACAAGAATTTATATATGTATATGTCACATCAGATTAAAGCCCTTTTTGTACTTTAAAAATATACGATATAGAACATGTGTTGGTAAATAAGAAAAATGCAAACAGAGGTTGAACACAAACAGCAAAAAATTCAAAAAATGCTTGTGTCTTTAAGGGCGAGTCCAGTTTTTGAAGCTGCATCCTTAAGGGGTAAATGTACATATACAGATTTATGTACGGTATACAACGTGTGACGAAAATACCTTAGTCACTGGGATTTGGAGGGGCCTGCTTGCCAGCCTCTTGCCCAAAGACTATGGGCCCTGCAAAAAGACATGTTAAAAAGTGACTTCCATGGGAATATGTGCCTCTTCCCCCTCCCCCCTTTTCCTGTCCTATTGTTTCTCCAGCAGGGCGTTGTCCCAGGGACACTGCCAGACCAGTTGAAACTGGCTGCCCTGTCCCTCCTCAATCTCCCCTCAGCCCTTGCTATTGTCTGACCCCACCCTTCCTTGTACTAAAAGGGGACAATTAACATTGAAAATAGACCGACCCGGATAGCTAAATCTATGGAGCTAATTCTGGACAGATTTCTGCCAAACAGTAGGTGAAAAAATTCTTTGGCTCCATGGCGATTTGACTGTGTTCAGGGGATCTGAGCGCTGTTCGGATATATTGAGCGCTCAGATCCAAGCTATCTGGGGATAGGTTGAATGTGGGGGTTCCGTTTGGTGAAATATAAGTTATGTATTTTAATGTGTTTTTGTTACAGTTTTAACTTAGAAATATTTTCTGTACCTGGAGATAATTACGTTTACTACGGCCACTTAACCCAATTATCTGCAGGATAGAGAGGAGGGATTTTACTGTTTGTGTAGGAGTGTTTCATATTGTATTGTACTTTGATTGGCTGCTGTAATTGTATTCCAGTCCTCCACACGGTCCCTGTGGGAGTATCCCTTGATGGAGGACTTGCATAAAAGGCCAAGTGGTGGCCACCATTAAACAGATCATCTTGCACCTTCATGAAGTCTTGGCTCATGTTTGAAGGATTGGAGATCTACACTCTGGGGATTGCTATAATCCCTATACTCCCCAGGGTATAACCACTAAGCTCTGGTAAGAACTTGTTCCTGTTCCTGCTCTCTGGAGTTAAGAGAGGTCTACCACGGGAAGCGGGATTCTGGTCTTGGGTCCAGAGTAGGCGGAAGACGGCGAAACCCTGCGGTTTGTGGGGTTTGCGGTGGTTATGGTGTCGAGTGCAGTGCTGACGGTCCTTGGCGAGCACTAGGAGCATCGTTCGACGGAGGCACCCAGGCAGGGTGGCAGGTGGTCCGTCACACAGCGTAATGTACGGTATACAGCTTAATGTACGTATACAATTTAATATACAGTATACAGCTTAATGCATGGTAAAAAGCTTATTGTATGGTATATAGCTAATTGTACAGTAGACAGCGTAATCTATGTTATACAGGTTTATGTACAGTATACTGCTTATTGTACAGTACACAGCTTAATGTATGGTATACAGCTTAATGTATGGTATACAACTTAATGTACGGTATACAGCGTAATGTATGTATACAACTTTATGTACATTATACCGCGTAATGTACGGTATACAGCTTAATGAACGGCATACAGCTTAATGTATGAATACAGCTTAATGTACAGTATACAGCTTAATGTACAATATACAGCTTAATGTATGGTATACAGCGTAATGTACGGCATACAGCTTAATGCCCGGTATACAGCTTTTTGTATGGTATACAGCCTTATTTACAGTATACAGTGTAATGTATGGTATACAGCTTAATGTACAATATACAGCTTAATGTACAATATACAGCTTAATGTATGTATATAGCTTAATGCACAGTCTACAGCTTAAAGGACCACTATAGGCACCCAGACCACTTCAGCTTAATGAAGTGGTCTGGGTGCCAGGTCCACCTAGGATTAACCCTTTCTGCTGTAAACATAGCAGTTTCAGAGAAACTGCTATGTTTACCTATGGGTTAATCACGCCTCTAGTGGCTGTCTCATTGACTGCCGTTAGCGGCGCTTCCCACTGTGATTTTCACAGTGAGAAGACGCCAGCGTCCATAGGAAAGCATTGAGAATGCTTTCCTATGAGACAGGTTGAAGGCGCGCGCGGCTCTTGCCGTACATGCGCATTCAGCCGATGACGTCGGAAGGAGGAGGAGTAGAGTCCCCAGCGCCGAGGGAGCCCGGCGCTGGAGAAAGGAAAGTGTTTAACCCCTTTCTCTCCATCCAGTCCGACGGGAGTGGGACCCTGAGGGTGGGGGCACCCTCAGCGCACTATAGTGCCAGGAAACCAAGTATGTTTTCCTGGCACTATAGTGGTCCTTTAATGTACAATATACAGCTTAATGAATGTATACAGCTTAATGCACAGTCTACAGCTTAATGCACAGTCTACAGCTTAATGTACATATACAGCTTAATGTACGGTATATAACTTAAGATAGTTGTTATGGTGACTGTAGCCTATCCCTGCAGGCTTTTCAATGTAAACACTGCCTTTTCAGAGAAAAGCAATATTTACATTGCTGATTTTAAACACTTCCGAGGTGCAGTCACTCAGACAGCCACTAGTGAAGCTTCCTGGGTCAGTGCTGCACAATATGCAGGACCTCCTCTTTGCAAAGAGATGCGGCACGCTTCCCATATAGATGCATTGGATTGGCTGAGATTGTCAAGGCTGATAATCTCTGCCATGAAGGCAGGGCTAGTCATGCAGAGACCAGGGCTGCGATGGAGAAAAGGTAAGTTTAATACCTTTTATCTCCACTCTAAAGGGGACAGGGGGTCTAAATATCTATCCCAGCACTATACTGTTCCTTTAAGTTAGGTAGCTCTCCATGAAGCATCTCTGGTGAACCCCAATAGTGATAGATGCTTCCAATAAGAGTGAATTAGGCCACAAAATATGAATTGGCGCTTCAGTGACATCACAGCTTGGAGTCTGGATCATCTGAGCCTACTAGAGATGCCAAATAGTTTATTCTTCTCCATAACCACTGCAATTAAGTGTTGTAGTTATGGTGCGCTGGAGTGCCTTGATTCTCTGCTACAAACGTTGGATATCCCTGTTGGAGAGGAAGGATTACAAAGCCCTGTGGGGAGGCCAATAAAGTGCTCAGAACGGCCACTGACCTCTCAACGTCATGTAAAACTTGCAGTGCGGCAGTTGATCTCAACTTGATCTCCCATACGGCAATATCAAGGAAATCCTTTGTAAGTGAAAGTAACCTGACCACGAGGCTAGGAGATAAAGGTCTTCCACACATTACATAAAAACGGGAAAGGACAGCAAATCTACTTACTGAGTTCCCAGCTTCTGCAGCTAATCGAGCTGCGTATCGGGCAATCAGACGATGTTCCTCATCCAGCTTGCTTGGGCTGTCCAACACACTAGACATGGGAAGAGAAGAATGTCAGGATTGAAAGCGCAACTCAAGCATAAAAATAACAGGCCTGTGGCTTCAAGCATCAAAAATCTTCAAATATTACATGCCCATCATCGACAATGCTCCCAAACTTGGAAATGTATCAAATAAATGGGATTTTCCAGAGGAACTGAAAATAATAAATATATTGGAGGTGTAGCATATGTATTTGGGGTACATCCAGGAATTGGGGAAAAAGGTGTACAGTATAATTGTGTTAAGTGTTAATCTAAGGGGAGGAAATGTGTGGGAGGTACATCCATGTGATTGGTTAATTTCATCCTCCCCCTGGGAGTGTCCTGTATGTACTTGTTGGTAATAAAAGCCAGACTGGGTGTCCCAGTCTTGAGTTCCTGCTTAACCCTCAAAATGAAGTGTCGTCTCGTTCTTGGGGGGGATTGGATTGTAAGCTGACTGCCAAGAGTGTAAGCCGATTGTATGCTTTTCTTGTTCAGCTGTTCCAGTTCGGAGTGTTATTTCGTATCCAGATCGGGAGTGTGTTGTTCTGCAGTAGCTGTGCCTGTATCCAGAAAAGGGGATTATCGCCTAAACTGGGTTTTATCCTCTTGTAAGTGAAACGGTCCGCAACAATTGGTGGCAAGCGGCGGGATCGTTCCTACAACCAGAGGGACAGCTACAGACAACACCATTCCTGGATTACAAAGTGAGGGCAACGCCAGTACCCGTACAGCGCCCCTATCTACAAGGAACCAACTGCAGCAGAGCAAGCATGGCACCCAGCTACACTCAAGAGGCGTATGACAGAGAGGTCACCAAGATACTGGCTTTATGCGGACCCAACCCCTCAGAATATAGAGTGCAGCGTGTGAAGCAAGCAGTGCGAGAGTACTTGCCGTGGGAATCAGAGTGGGCCAGGGGGTTTGCAGACCTCCCTCCCCAGCGGCAATGTGTGGCCCAGGGAGCTGATGGTGTCGTCCATCCTCCCCAGCAGCCGTGTGTGTCCCAGGGAGCCGAAGGTGCAGTCCTTCCTCCCCAGCGGCAGGCTGAGTTACAGAGGGCAGAGGTTGTTGTTCCTGCCCCCCAGCAGCAAAGTGATATGCCAAGAAGGCAGTGTGAAGTGAAGGGAGAGGAGAGCAGCGTCCTCCCTCCCCAGCGGCAATGTGTGCCCCAGGGAGCTGATGGTGTCGTCCATCCTCCCCAGCAGCCGTGTGTGTCCCAGGGAGCCGAAGGTGCAGTCCTTCCTCCCCAGCGGCAGGCTGAGTTACAGGGGGCAGAGGTTGTTGTTCCTGCCCCCCAGCGGCAAAGGGATATGCCAAGAAGGCAGTGTGAAGTGAAGGGAGAGGAGAGCAGCGTCCTCCCTCCCCAGCGGCAGTGTGTGCCCCAGGGAGCTGATGGTGTCGTCCATCCTCCCCAGCGGCAGTGTCTGTCCCAGGGAGCAGAAGGTGCCGTCCTTCCTCCCCAGCGGCAGTGTGTCCTGCAGGGAGCAGAGACAGTCAGTCTCGCACCCCAGCAGCCGGACAAAAGAATGAAAGGGGAGACAGCTGGTCCCCCTTTCCACCAGCAGAGAGAGTGGCAGGGAGAGGAGCCTGCTAACCCCCCTCCCCAGCGGCAGTTTACCGTCCAGAGAGAGGAGCTTGTTACACCCTCTCTCCAGCGGCAGCCTAACCCACCAAGGGGAGATGTTAAGCCCCACATCTGTGCAGATGGGACCGTAGTCTCTGCACTTACAGCACAAGGGATAGGGACGGTCGGTCCTGTCCCCCAGCCACAGAGCGATATATCTAAAGGGGAGACAGTCGGTCTCCAGCAGCCAGGCTCCCACCAGACTACTCCCGTGGTAGTGCTGGCAACAGGACAGAGTACCGCTGGTCTCTGCCCCCTCAGCAACCCACCAAGGCAGCCTATCAGTCTCTCACCCAGCCGTGGGGAGGCACCTGAACTTGGACAAAATTCTCCCTCACCCAGGTGTGGTAACTGTTTATTATGGGTGGGCTGCTCTACTACTTCTGTTCTGTGGGTGGGTTGCTGGACTAACCAGGGCACTGACCGGCAGGAGGTCAGATACCCTGTTAGTCTAATTGGTAAAGGGGAGAATTGTGGCGAAACCAACTTCGCCACTGTGGGCTGGAGAAGCCTGGCTGCTAGCCTCCTGCCCGCTGACTATGGCCCCTGGACATATTGCGCTTTAAAGACTAGGCATGTATAATTTATATTGCTGCTACTGGCCCTTTAAAAGCAGCGATGGACATATTGGAACTTTTGGGACTACTGCACCTTTAAGACTGTGGAGCGTAGTACAGTAATCCTGCCTTTAATACTTTAATGTCATGTATGTATTTTTGTATGCAGTTTAACCTGGGATATGTATGCAGCATTCAACTGATTGTTCGGTAGAATCACTCCATTCATTGTATGGAGGAAACTACCGAACAACCAGACCACCCAGGACTAAGTGTGCCTCCAATTACCGTTTGCAACAATGTTGCAAACAGGTAATTGGCAATCCATGTAATGTATTATGTGTCCTCTGGGTGGCCGCCATTCGGGAAACAACCACGTGGCGGCGGCCATCTTTAACTGCCGAACAGCGGTGTTTTGCCGTCGAGTGTCTGGAACTGAAATCGGACACTCGACTAGGCAAACACCGCTGAGACCTCCAGACTTCCAGGAATTCGTATAAAAACTACCGAATGACCAGCCGTTCGGTAGAAAGAACCCCACAAACAAGGGAATTCATTCAAACCCTCTCCAGGCTCTATAACACAGGCAATTCGTCTGTTTTCATTCCCTTGTTTGTGACCGACCGCAGGGCCAAAATGCATGGAACTGTTTTCGGATACTTTACCCATGCGGTCGGTCAATACTTTAAAGTCCCATAACTCCTGAACCATTTATCCGAATGGGCTGATTCTTGGATATGTTGTCCCCCTGAATAAGGGCTATCAGGGGATACCTGTTTTGGAGGTGTAGCATATGTATTTGGGGTACATCCAGGAATTGGGGAAAAAGGTGTACGGTATAATTATGTTAAGTGCTAATCTAAGGGGAGGAAATGTGTGGGAGGTACATCCATGTGATTGGTTAATTTCATCCTCCCCCTGGGAGTGTCCTGTATGTACTTGTTGGTAATAAAAGCCAGACTGGGTGTCCCAGTCTTGAGTTCCTGCTTAACCCTCAAAATGAAGTGTCGTCTCGTTCTTGGGGGGGATTGGATTGTAAGCTGACTGCCAAGAGTGTAAGCCGATTGTATGCTTTTCTTGTTCAGCTGTTCCAGTTCGGAGTGTTATTTCGTATCCAGATCGGGAGTGTGGTGTTCTGCAGTAGCTGTGCCTGTATCCAGAAAAGGGGATTATCGCCTAAACTGGGTTTTATCCTCTTGTAAGTGAAACGGTCCGCAACAGCCCCCCTCCCTGCCATGTATCAAGCAGGGAGGGGGGACGAAAACATTTTAAATAATAATTAAATTAAAAAAAAAAAAATAATAATAATTAAATTAAATAAAAACAATAATACAAAAAAATATTAAAATAATTAAAAAATAATAATAATAAAATTGCCCACCCCCCACCAAGGCTCGGCCACACACACACACACACACACACTGCACTCATACACACACACACTGCACTCATACACACACACACTGCACTCATACACACACACTGCATTCATACACACACACTGCACTCATACACACACACACTGCACTCATACACACACACACTGCACTCATACACACACACACTGCACTCATACACACACACACTGCACTCACACACACACACACACGCTGCACTCATACACACACACTGTAAATAAATATTCAATTAATATAATTTTTTTAGGATCTAATTTTATTTAGAAATTTACCAGTAGCTGCTGCATTTCCCACCCTAGTCTTATACTCGAGTCAATAAGTTTTCCCAGTTTTTTGGGGTAAAATTAGGGGCCTCGGCTTATATTCGGGTCGGCTAATACTCGAGTATATACGGTATTTTAATTTTGGCAAATTCCTGTTTTCAGCTGAAACGGAATAGGCCCATTTTCGACTGAAAATTTCGGCAGCCGAAATTTCGGTGCATCCCTAGTTGTACCTATCGATAAAAGTGGTGACAAAAATCTTGGAAAATGCGTCCACACGCAACTATGTGAGTATTATCAACAATCAAACTATCTGACCCCTGATCAATCAGGCTTCCATCCAAATCACTCATTTCGACTGCCCTCTTAAAAGTTTGCAATGACATCCAAACTGGCATGGAATAAGGCGACTTAACTGGAGCTATTTTTCTTGATTTTGCCAAGGCCTTTTACACAGTAGCCTATGGCATTCTTTTGCAAAAACTTAAAAAATTAGGCATTGGTGATCATCCACTAACCTGGTTAGCACTACCCTCCCTTTTCCAGTCACATGTGGTGTTCCCCAAGACTCCATACTCGGCCCCATGCTATTCACATTATTTAAAAACGATCTGCCTAACGTCTGCAAATCCTCAACTGTACACATGTACGCAGATGATACTAATCGACGTAAACCCAAACTACCGCAGCTTGAGGCTGTGCTCCAAAACCAATTCACAGAGGTAGAAAAGTGGATAGCGGATAACAAACTCTTCCTAAACACTGACAAAACCGGTACAATGATCTTTGGAACTGTACCTAAATTACGTAAACTATAAATTCAACAACTGTGTATCAGAACAAATTCAAATAGCACAAAGACAGCAGTCTGCTCTTTTAAATATCTCGGTATGTTGCTAGACTCCAATCTATCCTTTGGCCTTTACATTGAAATAATCTCTTCAAAACTTTACCCAAAAACTAGGTGCCCTGTACAGAAACAAATCCTGCCTAAGCCCTACAGTAAGGAAACAGTGCAACAAATGCTAATGCCGGTCATTGATTATGGGGATGTAGTGTATGCACCCGCACCGCAAACCCACCTTAATAAACGTAATATGTTATATAACTCGTACTGCCGCTTTGTACTAGAATGGAATTACTTTACCCACCACTGT
Organism: Pelobates fuscus; assembly: GCF_036172605.1. Lineage (NCBI taxonomy): Eukaryota > Metazoa > Chordata > Amphibia > Anura > Pelobatidae > Pelobates > Pelobates fuscus. The sequence continues at coordinate 5,737,148 of NC_086318.1, read as the reverse complement.
GATGTTAAAATAACTAAACTGGCTGTCGCTGGAATCCTGACGCACTCTTCATCTTTCCAGCCTTGTGTTTAAGAGCTTTTCTGGGAAACTCCCACCATACCTGAGCAGAATGCTCTCCCCGGCTGTTCCCACCTTCTATAACCTCCGATCCAGTACCAGTACAAAATTTAGCATACCGCAATACAAAAATAAAGTGTCTCGATCCTCATTTTCCTACAGAGCGGGGCAATTATGGAATAACCTCAGGGACACAGTCAGATCTTCATTCAATCTAAAATCTTTTAAGAGATCTATGGCAATATACCTCAATACATGGTTGAATATATTTATTACCTGTTATGTATTAAATTTATATATGTGTGTATGTATGTATGTGTATATATAGTGTTGTTAGTGTGTGTATATATATATATATATATATATATATATATATATTTTGTATATTGTATTTTCGTAATATTGTATCAATGCAATGTTTTGAGGACCCATTGCATGGAACGAGATAAATCTCAATATATCCATCCTTGTAAAATATTTTATGAATAAATAATCTGATATATCATATATTATATAATTTCATACATTCAGAGTTGGGAACAATGTGCAAAGATACAAGTGATGGCAAACATGCACAAACTATTTGTAACATTTTTGAAGCCTAGTGTGTTATATCATTTGAATTGAGTCGCCTATTTAGGTAAGGAAGAGATCCCACCGCGGTGGCTCCATTCGTGCCTAATGTGGTGACATATAACCTTGGAAGGTTGATGCTCAATTTATCGGAGTGCTTTGCAGAAATAAAAGCAAAGAAAAACCATGTTCTAAAATAATACTGAACAAAAACATAGGGAACGAGAGCATTTGCGCGACTTACTCAAAGTGGGTTATAGAAAGAATACATTTTGTGTGCAATAGAACCAACAAGCACTACACCCGTCATTCATGCCATCTGTTTGGGGTCCATGCACAGCAATCCCTGAGCTCTGCTAATACATTGCTTCTCATAGAGAAGAACTGAGGTCATAGGGTGAATGCACAGCAATCCCTGAGCTCTGCTAATACATTGCTTCTCATAGAGAAGAACTGAGGTCATAGGGTGAATGCACAGCAATCCCTGAGCTCTGCTAATACATTGCTTCTCATAGAGAAGAACTGAGGTCATAGGGTGAATGCACGGCAATCCCTGAGATCATAGGGTCCATGCACGGCAATCCCTGAGCTCTGCTAATACAATACTTCTCATAGAGAAGAACTGAGGTCATAGGGTGAATGCACAGCAATCCCTGAGCTCTGCTAATACATTGCTTCTCATAGAGAAGAACTGAGGTCATAGGGTGAATGCACGGCAATCCCTGAGATCATAGGGTCCATGCACGGCAATCCCTGAGCTCTGCTAATACAATACTTCTCATAGAGAAGAACTGAGGTCATAGGGTGAATGCACAGCAATCTCTGAGATCATAGGGTCCATGCACGGCAATCCCTGAGCTCTGCTAATACAATGCTTCTCATAGAGAAGAACTGAGGTCATAGGGTGAATGCACAGCAATCTCTGAGATCATAGGGTCCATGCACGGCAATCCCTGAGCTCTGCTAATACAATGCTTCTCATAGAGAAGAACTGAGGTCATAGGGTGAATGCACGGCAATCCCTGAGATCATGGGGTCCATGCACAGCAATCCCTGAGCTCTGCTAATACATTGCATCTCATAGAGAAGAACTGAGGTCATAGGGTGAATGCACGGCAATCCCTGAGATCATAGGGTCCATGCACGGCAATCCCTGAGCTCTGCTAATACATTGCTTCTCATAGAGAAGAACTGAGGTCATAGGGTGAATGCACGGCAATCCCTGAGATCATAGGGTCCATGCACGGCAATCCCTGAGCTCTGCTAATACATTGCTTCTCATAGAGAAGAACTGAGGTCATAGGGTGAATGCACAGCAATCTCTGAGATCATAGGGTCCATGCACGGCAATCCCTGAGCTCTGCTAATACAATACTTCTCATAGAGAAGAACTGAGGTCATAGGGTGAATGCACAGCAATCTCTGAGGTCATAGGGTCCATGCACGGCAATCCCTGAGCTCTGCTAATACAATGCTTCTCATAGAGAAACATTTGCAGCATTTATTCATTCATCTATTGATACTATGTGTGATCGAAGGTTGAAAGAACGAAGAGTCTCTGTCTGAAAGCCACTAGAGAGATTTTTGTATGCAAAACGAAAACATTTCTCAGAAATAGCAATGGTTTACATTGCCAGATAAAAGGGACCGCACACCTGCACCACAACCACTACACAAACCAATTGTGTCTCTTTCATAGCGATTTTAATTATTATAAAAATAAGGGCCCGACATTCTAAAAAATGTTAAGGAACACATCTAATTAAAAATAAGAAATGATATATATGTTTAATTAGATTGTTCCTTTAAATAACTTCCACATTCTCTTCATCATTGGCCATGCAACCCGTCCACGAAAACTCTCAAGATAAAAGCAGGGACATTATGTTTTTTTTAATTAGAATGGCTGAATGAAAGATTCCAAGAGCAAATAAACAAATATATTGGTCCGTGCCCTGAGCATACACAGAACATGTACTGTTATCATGCAAGACAGTCTGGTGACTAATCACGTCTGGTGGCTAATCACGTCTGGTGGCTAATCACGTCTGGTGGCTAGTCACGTCTGGTGGCTAGTCACGTCTGGTGGCTAATCACGTCTGGTGGCTAATCACGTCTGGTGGCTAATCACGTCTGGTGGCTAATCACGTCTGGTGGCTTATCACGTCTGGTGGCTTATCACGTCTGGTGGCTTATCACGTCTGGTGGCTTATCACGTCTGGTGGCTTATTACTATCTGGCTTTAAATGGTAATAGGACCCATTCCATCCCTTTCTAACCTGCATCTAAATCCAACAGTCAGAGATTAGCTTTCCTTTTGGGACATCGATAAAACATGGACATTCATTCAATAGTCGCTCAGGAAACACTGATTTTACTCAAACCGCGGTTCATCATATAAATCATTCATCAGTTATCAATTATAAAGTCTACCAACCAAATCATGTAAAGGTCCCTTTTATTGTAGCTTCAGCAATTCTGTCTTTCCTACTTCCAAATACTGACATTTCAATGGGAAACAATGTTTTAACAAGCCAGGGGACTTCTTGATGTCAAAATATAAAGCAGTAAAAATAGTTATAGCGAGAAAAGTATCTACATTAAAGGACAAGCTCTAAGGTGGAAACACCACACACACGTGTCACACTGAATCTCACGGTAGCTGAAATAAAAATGTTCCTAACCGTGTGCCGTTGCGGAGCCGTGTCACATAGTCTGCTATCAGCGCATGTTCATCTGGTAATCGGCAGGATGTCTCCGTGATGTTTTGTAACCTAGTAATGATCAGTAAAGAAGTCAAACTTAAATTAACAAACACAATGAGGGAACCTTTCAGCTTTTGGCGGCACGAAGAATATCAGAGTATGGACGGGCACGCCAGGAGAAGAAAGGAACAGCAAGGAAAAACAAACAAACAAAAAAACTGAAAACATGAACAAAATCACAATAACATTGTATCAAGACAACACAAGCAAATTATAATGGTAAATCATTAACATGAGTAAATTATAACAAAACAAAACTAAATAAATACTGAAAAGAAATAAGAAAAACAAAACAAAAGGACAAATGAAGCTGTATGAAATATGAAATAAAACAATGAACGTAAAACTACCGGGAGAGTTCAGTCGGGAGCCACCCAGACACCTAGAAGATGCTAAACGTTGATAGATTCAAGATGGTGGACCGGTAGAGACGTGCCAATTACATTAATTATTAGCAATAAAGAGATTAACGCAAAGCATCTTACAGGTCTCTGGATTCGCCCTGTGTTTAACTTTTTGCAAAAAATAATATACCTAAATATATTTTTAGCTTCACTGGGAAGGATGAGGAAGAGATTATGTGTTCTCCTGGCCATACAAGAATCTTGTTTGATGTATCTAATGAACTAGATTGTCCGTGGAATTCCATGCGCCAGTGCTGATATCTTCCTGAACGTTTTCCCTCAGATTTAATAAATTATATCCCTCACGAATGCTGAATTATATATACCATCAACCCCATTGGCTTGAGGAATTATGGGATATATACAGCGCCTCCATTGAGAAGAGGACCATGATTGATTGATTGATTGAAAAACCTCAGCCACACATGGATTGAAAAAGTACATTTGTGATGTAGGCTGCGCCAAAATGTGATTGTAGTCCTTGTAGGATATATCCACCCAAATATAGAAAAGACAAATGGTGCAGATTGTGCAATTCTGTATGAAAATGTGGAGTTTTTAAAATAATGTTTAGTATCTAGTTGTGCTTCAACGAATAACCTAGCTCTCATGTTGGCATCGGCGGTTCATCCCCAACCCGGGAAACACTGGCAAAAATGCAGCTTGTTCCGACACAGGTAGTGATGGTGGATATATGATAAGCAAAACCAAAACTGGTAGTGAAATCCCATCTGCAAACTAATACACAGTGTCTATTAGTCCATCCATTGTACATCGCTGTGGAACTAAATTAAAGGTAATCCACAGTCAGCGCTGAAAAGTAAGGCAATATCCCAAATCCCCCAGTAACCGGACGAAACACAGTTCTGGGAGTCAACTGAGGTCTTTATTCACAGCTTCCAGTATTTATGCAAGTCCCCATGCAAGGGGTTTCCTTACTGACATAGCAGGGGTAATACAGTGAGGGACTAAATGGGGGACTTAACATTTGGAGCAATTCTCCCATCAGGCACTGCTGCACGAGAGGGACACTCCCACTGAAATACACCGTTATGTGGATTATCCCTCCGTGCAGCAGAACCGGCATTTCACATTTAAATCTATAACTCCAACAATATTCACATTATTTGCACGAACGGACGTTCGGTAGATAGCTGGGGTCTGAGTGCAGATTTCGTGTGAATACCGCTCAGATCCTAGCTAAAACAACCGAACGCCGCACTAAATACATTTGCTTATTAACTTCGTTTAAAAGTACCGAACACCGATGGGGAACCCCAATAGGAGAAGACCGGAGCTCCCGAACGGCCTGGAAGTACAGCGGTGTTCGTGTCGTCGAGTAGCCGTTTTCAGTTCCACGCGCTCGACGACCAAACACCGCTGGGGAGACAAAGGATCCAAGATGGCCGACCGCCGCGTGGTCGGTAGTCGAACAACGGCCACCTAGGAACGCACTTAATTACCGATTGCAACAATGTTGCGATCCTGTAATTGGTGCCACACGACCCTCAGTGTGTGGGCTTGGGTTCGGTACATAATTCGTTTCACGAACAGCCGGTAAAACAGCTGTTCGTGAAACAACCAGGTAAATGCTAGCGGCTTTCGGCTGCCAGCACACATATTCTATAGGAATTACAAGCAAAGATACATTTCCATACAGCAAGTACAGTACAGTAAACGGAATAGGGCAGCAATGTTCTGGACAACCTTTAGAAACACAGTTTTCTAGTCTGAAGTGGCTAGGTTTGCCACAATACATATAACTATTAATAATAATACAGCGTAAGTGTACTAACAAACGTAGAACCTTGTACTTTGCTCAGAGAGTAGGAGTAGGTCGCCTTCTCAAGGGTATTCGCCTCGCTCGTCCACCTAGGTCTCAATTCTCTGCCTTCTGGGACGTCAACGTGATGTTGCAGTTCCTATCGTCATGGTACCCTAACCAAGGACTGACTCAAGCAATTGTCCTCCAAACTAGTGATGTTACTCTGTTTGATTTTGTGTAAGAGGGTCTCCGACGTCAGGGCCCTTGATTGGGACGCCATTGTTTTCACTCCTGAAGGTGTTGCTTTCAACATATCCAGGAGGACTAAGTCAGCATCCAAGTTGTTCGTGTACCCCAGATTCTCGGGGTGTCCAGCACTCTGTCCAGTGGATTGTCTAAAGGCTTATCTGGAAGCTACGCAGTCTCTTCGTTCGTCAGAGCTACATCCCTTATTCCTTTCTTTCCTCACCGGCCTGTTTCGACACCAGCTCTGGCACGTTGGGTGCGTTGGCTTTTATCTTCAGCGGGAATAGACACCTCTATCTTTACACCTCATTCTGTGCGAGGTGCTATGGCTTCGAAAGCATCTGCAGTCGGCTGTCGTCTAGAGGACATTATGCGAGCAGCAGATTGGTCTCGGGAATCGACCTTCCGTAACTTCTATTTCAGACCAATTGAACACATCGCATATCAGGTGCAAAACATCACACTAACACACGCGGCTGGATAGCGCCCGCAGAATTACATCACACTAACACACGCGGCTGGATAGCGCCCGCAGAATGACATCACACTAACACACACACGGCTGGGTAGCGCCTGCAGAATGACATCCCACTAACACACGCAGCTGGATAGCGCCTGCAGAATGACATCCCACTAACACACGCAGCTGGATAGCGCCCGCAGAATGACATCACACTAACACACGCGGCTGGATAGCGCCTGCAGAATGACATCACACTAACACACGCAGCTGGATAGCGCCTGCAGAATGACATCACACTAACACACATACGGCTGGATAGCGCCCGCAGAATGACATCACACTAACACACACACGGCTGGATAGCGCCTGCAGAATGACATCACACTAACACACGCGGCTGGATAGCGCCCGCAGAATTACATCACACTAACACACGCGGCTGGATAGCGCCCGCAGAATGACATCACACTAACACACGCAGCTGGATAGCGCCTGCAGAATGACATCACACTCACACACATACGGCTGGATAGCGCCTGCAGAATGACATCCCACTAACACACGCAGCTGGATAGCGCCTGCAGAATGACATCACACTCACACACGCAGCTGGATAGCGCCCGCAGAATGACATCACACTAACACACGCGGCTGGATAGCGCCTGCAGAATGAAATCACACTAACACACGCAGCTGGATAGCGCCTGCAGAATGACATCACACTAACACACATATGGCTGGATAGCGCCCGCAGAATGACATCACACTAACACACACACGGCTGGATAGCGCCTGCAGAATGACATCACACTAACACACGCGGCTGGATAGCGCCCGCAGAATTACATCACACTAACACACGCGGCTGGATAGCGCCCGCAGAATGACATCACACTAACACACGCAGCTGGATAGCGCCTGCAGAATGACATCACACTCACACACATACGGCTGGATAGCGCCTGCAGAATGACATCCCACTAACACACGCAGCTGGATAGCGCCTGCAGAATGACATCACACTCACACACATACGGCTGGATAGCGCCTGCAGAATGACATCCCACTAACACACGCAGCTGGATAGCGCCCGCAGAATGACATCACACTAACACACGCGGCTGGATAGCGCCTGCAGAATGACATCACACTAACACACATACGGCTGGATAGCGCCTGCAGAATGACATCACACTAATACACACACGGCTGGATAGCGCCTGCAGAATGACATCACACTAACACACATACGGCTGGATAGCGCCCGCAGAATGACATCACACTCACACACGCGGCTGGATAGCGCCCGCAGAATGACATCACACTAACACACGGCTGGATAGCGCCCGCAGAATGACATCACACTAACACACGCAGCTGGATAGCGCCTGCAGAATGACATCACACTAACACACGCGGCTGGATAGCGCCTGCAGAATGACATCACACTAACACACGCAGCTGGATAGCGCCCGCAGAATGACATCACACTCACACACACGGCTGGATAGCGCCCACAGAATGACATCACACTAACACACACACGGCTGGATAGCGCCTGCAGAATGACATCACACTAACACACGCGGCTGGATAGCGCATGCAGAATGACATCACACTAACACACGCAGCTGAATAGCGCCTGCAGAATGACATCACACTAACACACGCGGCTGGATAGCGCCTGCAGAATGACATCACACTCACACACATACGGCTGGATAGCGCCTGCAGAATGACCTCAAACTAACATACGCGGCTGGATAGCGCCCACAGAATTACATCACAATAACACACGTGGCTGGATAGCGCGCGCAGAATGACATCACACTAACACACGCGGCTGGATAGCGCCCGCAGAATGACATCACACTAACACACACACACGGCTGGATAGCGCCTGCAGAATGACATCACACTAACACACGCGGCTGGATAGTGCATGCAGAATGACATCACACTAACACACGCAGCTGGATAGCGCCTGCAGAATGACATCACACTAACACACGCAGCTGGATAGCGCCTGCAGAATGACATCACACTCACACACATACGGCTGGATAGCGCCTGCAGAATGACATCCCACTAACACACGCAGCTGGATAGCGCCTGCAGAATGACATCACACTAACACGCGCAGCTGGATAGCGCCTGCAGAATGACATCACACTCACACACATACGGCTGGATAGCGCCTGCAGAATGACATCACACTAACACACGCAGCTGGATAGCGCCTGCAGAATGACATCACACTAACACACGCGGCTGGATAGCGCCTGCAGAATGACATCACACTAACACACGCAGCTGGATAGCGCCTGTAGAATGACATCACACTAACACACGCAGCTGGATAGCGCCCGCAGAATGACATCACACTCACACACATACGGCTGGATAGCGCCTGCAGAATGACATCACACTAACACACGCGGCTGGATAGCGCCTGCAGAATGACATCACACTAACACACGCAGCTGGATAGCGCCCGCAGAATGACATCACACTAACACACGCAGCTGGATAGCGCCCGCAGAATGACATCACACTAACACACGCAGCTGGATAGCGCCTGCAGAATGACATCACACTAACACACGCGGCTGGATAGCGCCTGCAGAAAGACATCACACTAACACACGCAGCTGGATAGCGCCCACAGAATGACATCACACTCACACACATACGGCTGGATAGCGCCTGCAGAATTACAACACACTAACACACACATGGCTGGATAGCGCCCACAGAATGACATCACGCTCACACACACGGCTGGATAGCGCCTGCAGAATGACATCACACTAACACACGCGGCTGGATAGCGCCCGCAGAATGACATCACACTAACACACGCGGCTGGATAGCGCCTGCAGAATGACATCACACTAACACACGCAGCTGGATAGCGCCTGCAGAATGACATCACACTAACACACATACGGCTGGATAGCGCCCGCAGAATGACATCACACTAACACACACACGGCTGGATAGCGCCTGCAGAATGACATCACACTAACACACGCGGCTGGATAGCGCCCGCAGAATTACATCACACTAACACACGCGGCTGGATAGCGCCCGCAGAATGACATCACACTAACACACGCAGCTGGATAGCGCCTGCAGAATGACATCACACTCACACACATACGGCTGGATAGCGCCTGCAGAATGACATCCCACTAACACACGCAGCTGGATAGCGCCTGCAGAATGACATCACACTCACACACGCAGCTGGATAGCGCCCGCAGAATGACATCACACTAACACACGCGGCTGGATAGCGCCTGCAGAATGAAATCACACTAACACACGCAGCTGGATAGCGCCTGCAGAATGACATCACACTAACACACATATGGCTGGATAGCGCCCGCAGAATGACATCACACTAACACACACACGGCTGGATAGCGCCTGCAGAATGACATCACACTAACACACGCGGCTGGATAGCGCCCGCAGAATGACATCACACTAACACACGCGGCTGGATAGCGCCCGCAGAATGACATCACACTAACACACGCAGCTGGATAGCGCCTGCAGAATGACATCACACTCACACACATACGGCTGGATAGCGCCTGCAGAATGACATCCCACTAACACACGCAGCTGGATAGCGCCTGCAGAATGACATCACACTCACACACATACGGCTGGATAGCGCCTGCAGAATGACATCCCACTAACACACGCAGCTGGATAGCGCCCGCAGAATGACATCACACTAACACACGCGGCTGGATAGCGCCTGCAGAATGACATCACACTAACACACATACGGCTGGATAGCGCCTGCAGAATGACATCACACTAATACACACACGGCTGGATAGCGCCTGCAGAATGACATCACACTAACACACATACGGCTGGATAGCGCCCGCAGAATGACATCACACTCACACACGCGGCTGGATAGCGCCCGCAGAATGACATCACACTAACACACGGCTGGATAGCGCCCGCAGAATGACATCACACTAACACACGCAGCTGGATAGCGCCTGCAGAATGACATCACACTAACACACGCGGCTGGATAGCGCCTGCAGAATGACATCACACTAACACACGCAGCTGGATAGCGCCCGCAGAATGACATCACACTCACACACACGGCTGGATAGCGCCCACAGAATGACATCACACTAACACACACACGGCTGGATAGCGCCTGCAGAATGACATCACACTAACACACGCGGCTGGATAGCGCATGCAGAATGACATCACACTAACACACGCAGCTGAATAGCGCCTGCAGAATGACATCACACTAACACACGCGGCTGGATAGCGCCTGCAGAATGACATCACACTCACACACATACGGCTGGATAGCGCCTGCAGAATGACCTCAAACTAACATACGCGGCTGGATAGCGCCCACAGAATTACATCACAATAACACACGTGGCTGGATAGCGCCCGCAGAATGACATCACACTAACACACGCGGCTGGATAGCGCCCGCAGAATGACATCACACTAACACACACACACGGCTGGATAGCGCCTGCAGAATGACATCACACTAACACACGCGGCTGGATAGTGCATGCAGAATGACATCACACTAACACACGCAGCTGGATAGCGCCTGCAGAATGACATCACACTAACACACGCAGCTGGATAGCGCCTGCAGAATGACATCACACTCACACACATACGGCTGGATAGCGCCTGCAGAATGACATCCCACTAACACACGCAGCTGGATAGCGCCTGCAGAATGACATCACACTAACACGCGCAGCTGGATAGCGCCTGCAGAATGACATCACACTCACACACATACGGCTGGATAGCGCCTGCAGAAAGACATCACACTAACACACGCAGCTGGATAGCGCCTGCAGAATGACATCACACTAACACACGCGGCTGGATAGCGCCTGCAGAATGACATCACACTAACACACGCAGCTGGATAGCGCCTGTAGAATGACATCACACTAACACACGCAGCTGGATAGCGCCCGCAGAATGACATCACACTCACACACATACGGCTGGATAGCGCCTGCAGAATGACATCACACTAACACACGCGGCTGGATAGCGCCTGCAGAATGACATCACACTAACACACGCAGCTGGATAGCGCCCGCAGAATGACATCACACTAACACACGCAGCTGGATAGCGCCCGCAGAATGACATCACACTAACACACGCAGCTGGATAGCGCCTGCAGAATGACATCACACTAACACACGCGGCTGGATAGCGCCTGCAGAAAGACATCACACTAACACACGCAGCTGGATAGCGCCCACAGAATGACATCACACTCACACACATACGGCTGGATAGCGCCTGCAGAATTACAACACACTAACACACACATGGCTGGATAGCGCCCACAGAATGACATCACGCTCACACACACGGCTGGATAGCGCCTGCAGAATGACATCACACTAACACACGCGGCTGGATAGCGCCCGCAGAATGACATCACACTAACACACGCGGCTGGATAGCGCCCGCAGAATGACATCACACTAACACACGCGGCTGGATAGCACCTGCAGAATGACATCACACTAACACACGCGGCTGGATAGCGCCCACAGAATGACATCACACTAACACACGTGGCTGGATAGCGCCCGCAGAATGACATCACACTCACACACACGGCTGGATAGCGCCCACAGAATGACATCACACTCACACACATACGGCTGGGTAGCGCCCACAGAATTACATCACACTAACACACGCGGCTGGATAGCGCCCGCAGAATGACATCACACTCACACACACGGCTGGATAGCGCCTGCAGAATGACATCACACTAACACATGCGGCTGGATAGCGCCCGCAGAATGACATCACACTAACACACTCAGCTGGATAGCGCCCGCAGAATGACATCACACTAACACACGCGGCTGGATAGCGCCTGCAGAATGACATCACACTCACACACGCGGCTGGATAGCGCCCGCAGAATGACATCACACTAACACACGTGGCTGGATAGCGCCCGCAGAATGACATCACACTAACACACGCGGCTGGATAGCGCCTGCAGAATGACATCACACTAACACACACACGGCTGGATAGCGCCCGCAGAATGACATCACACTAACACACTCAGCTGGATAGCGCCCGCAGAATGACATCACACTAACACACGCGGCTGGATAGCGCCTGCAGAATGACATCACACTAACACACGCGGCTGGATAGCGCCCGCAGAATGACATCACACTAACACACGTGGCTGGATAGCGCCCGCAGAATGACATCACACTAACACACGCGGCTGGATAGTGCCCGCAGAATGACATCACACTAACACACGCGGCTGGATAGCGCCTGCAGAATGACATCACACTAACACACATACGGCTGGATAGCGCCTGCAGAATGACATCACACTAACACACATACGGCTGGGTAGCGCCCACAGAATTACATCACAATAACACACACATGGCTGGATATCGCCCGCAGAATGACATCACACTAACACACGCGGCTGGATAGCGCCTGCAGAATGACATCACACTAACACACACACGGCTGGATAGCGCCTGCAGAATGACATCACACTAACACACATACGGCTGGGTAGCGCCCACAGAATTACATCACAATAACACACACATGGCTGGATAGGAACAAGCTCTTAGCAGAGCTTAGTGATTATACCCTGGGGAGTATAGTGATTATAGCAATCCCCCAAACATGAGCCGAAACTTCATGAAGGTACAAGATGATCTGCTTTAATGCGCACAAAAGGACTTTCTTTTATACAGGTTTTAAGGCCAGAGACACACCCCCCTGGACCTGGTGGTAAACTGTGACAAAAGGGACACAAACCAATGGGAACACTAATTAACAAAATAACACTCCCACACACACAGTAAAATCCTTCCCTCTGCCTGTGATATAATTACTGAACACAATGGGCTAACAACAACAGCAAAAATACACAAAAATACATAATTCCTATCATACTGAACAGAACCTCCCCAGATAGCTTGTGTAGCGGAGCGGCAATATTAAATCCCACGATCTCCGCTGGTATTAAAGGTAATCCACAGTCAGCGCTGAAAAATAAGGCAATATCCCAAATCCCCCAGTAACCGGACGAAACACAGTCTGGGAGTCAACTGAGGTCTTTATTCACAGCTTCCAGTATCTATGCAAGTCCCCATGCAAGGGGTTTCCTTACTGACATAGCAGGGGTAATACAGTAAGGGACTACATGGGGGACTTAACATTTTGAGCATTTCTCCCATCAGGCAATGCTGCACGAGAGGGACACTCCCACTGAAATACACCGTTATGTGGATTATCCCTCCCTAATTGGTGCCACACGACCCTCAGCGTGTGGGCTTGGGTTCGGTACATAATTCGTTTCACGAACAGCCGGTAAAACAGCTGTTCATGAAACAACCAGGTAAATGCAAGCGGCTTTCGGCTGCCAGCACACGAATTCTATAGGAATTACAAGCAAAGATACATTTCCATACAGCAAGCACAGTACATTAAACAGAATAGGGCAGCAATGTTCTGGACACAGTTTTCTAGCCTGAAGTGGCTAGGTTTGCCACAGCTTGGACTTGAGCGCCCAATATAGGTGAACAGTGCTCAGATCCCACGAACACAGTCCAATTGCCATGTGTGTCACTTACTGTCGCTCAGTTCTGCTCACTCTGTCTCTGTGTCGCTTACTGCCTCTTAGTTCTGCTCACTATGTTTTTGTGTCATTTACTGTCTCTCGGTTCTGCTCACTGTGTCTCTGTGTCACTTACGGTCTCTCAGTTATGCTCACTATGTCTCTGTGTCAATTACTGTCTCTCAGTTATGCTCACTGTGTCTCTGTGTCACTTACTGTTTCTCAGTTTTGCACACTGCGTCTCTGTGTCACTTACTGTCTCTCAGTTCTGCTCACTGTGTCTCTGTGTCACTTACTGCCTCTTAGTTCTGCTCACTATGTTTTTGTGTCATTTACTGTCTCTCGGTTCTGCTCACTGTGTCTCTGTGTCACTTACGGTCTCTCAGTTATGCTCACTATGTCTCTGTGTCAATTACTGTCTCTCAGTTATGCTCACTGTGTCTCTGTGTCACTTACTGTCTCTCAGTTCTGCTCACGATGTCAGAATAAAAGCAAAGACTTCAATTGGAACCGGTTAATTAGAGCATTAATGGATTTCACAGAGTTTGAAAAAAAGCTGAGCATACCTTTTAATTGGAGTGGGTGTACCAGAGGATATATGCGTGACCAAGGCATCGTTCATGTTGGACAGTGGACGAATTGGGCTAAAAGGAAAATAAATAAATTAAAAACTTTGATCAAAACGGAGAAAAAAAACGTATGTTCACATCAAGAAATAAAATATTATATATATATATATATACACATACATACAGGGAGTGCAGAATTATTAGGCAAATGAGTATTTTGACCACATCATCCTCTTTATGCATGTTGTCTTACTCCAAGCTGTATAGGCTCGAAAGCCTACTACCAATTAAGCATATTAGGTGATGTGCATCTCTGTAATGAGAAGGTCTAATGACATCAACACCCTATATCAGGTGTGCATAATTATTAGGCAACTTCCTTTCCTTTGGCAAAATGGGTCAAAAGAAGGACTTGACAGGCTCAGTCAAAAATAGTGAGATATCTTGCAGAGGGATGCAGCACTCTTAAAATTGCAAAGCTTCTGAAGCGTGATCATCGAACAATCAAGCGTTTCATTCAAAATAGTCAACAGGGTCGCAAAAAGCGTGTGGAAAAACCAAGGCGCAAAATAACTGCCCATGAACTGAGAAAAGTCAAGCGTGCAGCTGCCAAGATGCCACTTGCCACCAGTTTGGCCATATTTCAGAGCTGCAACATCCCAAAAGCACAAGGTGTGCAATACTCAGAGACATGGCCAAGGTAAGAAAGGCTGAAAGACGACCACCACTGAACAAGACACACAAGCTGAAACGTCAAGACTGGGCCAAGAAATATCTCAAGACTGATTTTTCTAAGCGTTTATGGACTGATGAAATGAGAGTGAGTCTTGATGGGCCAGATGGATGGGCCCGTGGCTGGATTGGTAAAGGGCAGAGAGCTCCAGTCCGACTCAGACGCCAGCAAGGTGGAGGTGGAGTACTGGTTTGGGCTGGTATCATCAAAGATGAGCTTGTGGGGCCTTTTCGGGTTGAGGATGGAGTCAAGCTCAACTCCCAGTCCTACTGCCAGTTTCTGGAAGACACCTTCTTCAAGCAGTGGTACAGGAAGAAGTCTGCATCCTTCAAGAAAAACATGATTTTCATGCAGGACAATGCTCCATCACACGCGTCCAAGTACTCCACAGCGAGGCTGGCAAGAAAGGGTATAAAAGAAGAAAATCTAATGACATGGCCTCCTTGTTCACCTGATCTGAACCCCATTGAGAACCTGTGTTCCATCATCAAATGTGAGATTTACAAGGAGGGAATACAGTACACCTCTCTGAACAGTGTCTGGTCTGGGAGGCTGTGGTTGCTTCTGCACGCAATGTTGATGGTGAACAGATTAAAACACTGACAGAATCCATGGATGGCAGGCTTTTGAGTGTCTTTGCAAAGAAAGGTGGCTATATTGGTCACTGATTTGTTTTTGTTTTGTTTTTGAATGTAAGAAATGTATATTTGTGAATGTTGAGATGTTATATTGGTTTCACTGGTAAAAAAATAAATAATTGAAATGGGTATATACCGTATTTGTTTTTTGTTAAGTTGCCTAATACTTATGCACAGTAATAGTCACCTGCACACACAGATATCCCCCTAAAATAGTTAAAACTAAAAACAAACTAAAAACTACTTCCAAAAATATTCAGCTTTGATATTAATGAGTTTTTTGGGTTCATTGAGAACATGGTTGTTGTTCAATAATAAAATTAATCCTCAAAAATACAACTTGCCTAATAATTCTGCACTCCCTGTATATACATATATAGTGTAGTGTAGATTGGATTAGCCGTATTAGTCCAGTAGACAAGATGCCAAAATACCGGAGTATTGCAGTATGCAATGATACCTTTTATATATATAAACACCAGAGTATTGCAGTAGGTTTCGGCCGCTGTACCTCCCAACTGGATCGACTCCTGGAGGTTTGTAACTCATACAAGGTGAGCCCCAGTTATTACAGATCTATATACTATTTTCATAACCGGGATTTAATTGAGCAGGCGATCTCATAATGTTAATTTTGTTCAAGCCATTACGGGGGGCCCTCGGGCCAGTACTACATCCCCTGGCCATGAGAAATTTTGGGGAAAGATGGCGGGTGGACCTCTGTCCATCGGCTATTAGAGGACTCATAGATCACAAGACCAGGAAGCACATGAAGGATGACTAGCGGTGTACCCCAGACCATCACTACCCGATTAGGCTGCAATGACCTCAGAGTTTGATATCAGGACAGACACAGACTTTGCAGATTTGTATTCCTAATTCCTTCAAAAGCCAGTTTTTAAGAGTTTAAATTTATTTAAAGAATTAATGCTTTCATGGGTTGTAAAATTAGCAAAACAAGGTGAAAATGTTTTCCACTCCATTATATATATATAATACACATCACTTTTAGTAACACCAACTTGGTCACAAACACCTTCACAATATTCTGTTGTATTTCCATTTGTATACCATGGACAGACTTCTAAAATCTGTATTTTAGACAACCTGCAGAACTAACTGTGTCTGCATGTGCGGCGTTTTGGGTTTTGTCGGCACTTGGAGGATCATCAACGACCAGCATCTGTGACAAAATCCCCCTATTTTGTGTGTACCAGTGCTCTTTTCGTATGCTGTTCGAGCATTTGACACTATTTCCTTCCTTATTTCGTTTGCCGACCTAATCACCAAACACCGACCACCCTCCTGGCTCGTTAACTTGAAACAAACCACAAGAATGCAGGTTCTCTTTGTGTGGCCGTCATTTGTATAGCCTATTGCCACGTGGTGGAGAAAACGGCCATCTTGTCGCACAAACGCAGGCAGCGGGACTTGGTCGTTGAGTGCCTGGAACTCTGAGGCGGCCACTTGACGACCAGAACACCGGTCAAAACACACGAACGCTTGCTTCTGGCTGCAGCAAGCTAGGAGAACCTGGTTCGATGGTTTGTTCAACGAAAAATACCGAACCATTCCTAAAATATAACCTTTTTGTTGATTTCACTACTTTCCGTTCGGATGAAAACGCATGAAATAGACCAACCCTTAGCTAGAAGTGTGGAACTATTTCTCGACAGATTTATTCAGAGCGGTCGGTCAATTGCATTAACCCCATGACGATTCGACTGTGTTCGTTGGATCTGAGCACTTTTCGGATATATATTCAGCTCTCAGTTCCAAGTTATCTGGGGATATGTAGCCTATGGGGGTTCGGTTATGTATTTTAAAGTGAACCAAAGTGAGCTTAGTACAATCTGGATATAACGTCCAGACTCTACTAATCAAATGAGTGGAGCGCTAAAGGTATAAACTTACCCTAAAATAGGGTTAAATCTCAGATGAATATCAGTACATGTAAAGGAAACAAAAAATAAAACACAATATAGGGTAAATCCACAGGTGATAATATATTTTGGTGATAATTCAAATAGTCAAACTCACATTGATCAGAGCCTTAAAGGGACAGGCTCAAATCACTTGCACAGTAGTATCGTATGGAGACACTGCACTCTTTTGCCTGGAATGGATATCCTCAAAGGAGAGAGAAAGGGAGACTTCCTAGTGTATTAAGTTTCAACCAAAGTAAAAAACACAGTGGTTATGGTTGTGCTGACCTTTTCCTGAGCCAATGAGAACCTGGCTCTGGTTGATAGACCTGGGTACCTCTAGAAGGTGGCACCTGCCCTTCTTTAGCAGCAAGATGAAGTTAGAAGCTGATGGGACTTGGTTTAAAATACATACATTTATTGCAACTTTAAATATATCAACAAAAACATAGAATTAAATAAAGATATTCGGTTGCTTCCATATAAGATAAAGAATGTCCCAGTAATAAGCTCCAGTCCCGAGACGCGTTTCTCCCACACTACGGGGGCTCATTATCGTCATGCTGCTTTTTAAATATGCCGGTTTCTTCATCCAGTGGTCCTCCCATCCCATCCTCCAATCCGGATTTAGCGTCTTGTGAGGTCAATTTCCTCACCTTCCTTTCATCAGGGTGATTATGATCACTTCCGCTGTCACTGCAGCCATCTTCCTTGTGGGCAAATACCCTCAAGCAAAAAAAAAAGTGGCAGAACAGGTTTGTTCGCCGACACCCATCACCCTAAGTTAAATACATACATATTCCACCCTTTTA
Organism: Pelobates fuscus; assembly: GCF_036172605.1. Classification (NCBI taxonomy): domain Eukaryota; kingdom Metazoa; phylum Chordata; class Amphibia; order Anura; family Pelobatidae; genus Pelobates; species Pelobates fuscus. Next base: position 5,718,529 of record NC_086318.1, on the reverse strand, counting down.
AATTGTGCTCAGCACATAATAGGGACAATTAATAAAACAGAGAAAAGAGGAAGGATAAAACACACGAAGGTACATATTAGTATCTTCTCATACAGTTCCATACTTGTTCGTAACAGTATCTATAGCGAATACATATATTGCAGAATTAATTTCTTCCCTATTCATTGTATATTGATTTCATTAATCATTGTCAATTAAAAGTTAAAGTGATGTAGTCAATAAAAAATTAATAAAATGTGTTGTTGTTACGGTTTCTGTAGAATTTTTTTTTTTTTAAATTGATATAAAATTAATATGAAGGCAAACTTCTTATATTAAATTATTAACATTCTTAATAAGGTCAATACTCAATGTGCAGAAAAGTGCATATATTTCGTGATCAATATTCATTTTCAGTTTTTGTACTATGGATGGAATCACTACCCTAAGTGTGTAGTTAATTTCCAATAATTCTAATTAAAATTTAGTATTTAAAAGTTTAAAAAAGTAAAAAAGAATAATTTCTTAAAGGGACAGATAGAGAGCGATTTTTAGATAAAATGGCATATCTCAAAGTCATTATTGAGGCCACCTGGAATTAGTGTGTTTAAGTTAAAAGTCCATTTCGTCTCTACCTGTCCCAATTTTTTAATAAGATCGCCCCCTCTCCAGTTTGTTTTGACCAGCTGGATACCAATAAAATGTAATTGTTTTGGATCCTGCTTGTGAAGTTGTTTAAAGTGCATAGACAAACTGTGTTTTTCAAAGCCATTTTTAATGTTTCTTATATGCTCCTGAATACGAACTTGGAGAGGTCTTGCTGTCCTTCCTATATATCCTAGCCCACAGGTACATACTATCAGGTATATGGCTCCTTTTGAGTAGCATGTAATTAATTCCCTAATATTGTATGTCTCTTTGGTTTTTTGTGGATTATGGAATTTTTTAATTGTTCTCTTTTTATTTCTAGTATTTTTGCAGGCACTACACGTGCCGCATCCGTAGAAACCTGCAGATTCATTGAATATACTTAGTGTAGATTTAGTTTGTTTA